>NW_018164939.1:262298-277764 GCF_001263595.1 Phalaenopsis equestris
GATACGTATACTTGCGTTGATAAGTGTGACTTTATAATTATTGAATATTTATTACGTCTATATTTATCTTATATTTTTAAGCATATATAAAGTCGCGGTCAGTGCTGAGAAAGGATGAGGCTATGAAGCCTATCCCAAATGCTGAGAAAGGATCAGACTATGAAGTCTATCCTAGGTTGTTGAGGAATGATAAGGCTGTGGAGCCTATCCCAGGTGCTGAGAAAGGATAAGGCTATGAAGCTTATCCCAGGTTGCTAAGAAAGAATAAGACTATGAAACCTATCCAAAATGCTGAGAAAGGATTAAACTATGAAGCCTGTCCCAAGTGCTGAAAAAGGATAGGACTATGAAACCTATCCAAGATTGCTGAGGAAGGACGAAGCTATAGAGTCTATCCCAGGTGCTCAGAAAGGATGAGGCTACAGGATGAGGCTATGAAGCCTATCCCATGTTGTTGAGAAAGGATAAGGCTATGAAGTCTATCCCAGGTTGTTGAGACTGCTGAGATTGTTGTGGAATTTGTGAAATTCTAGTGATTGTGAAATTTTGCAGAGAATTTATGAAATTTGTAAAGGGTGAAAGAGCGGAGATTTGTAGCAAATGTGAGATATATATAAATGTGAGCAGTTTATGGTGACAAAAGACCAAAAACTGATAGAGAAAAGTATGTAGAAAATTGTGATTTTGCTAGTTTGTTTTGTGCTTAGAGCGCTTTTCAAGCATTTTGAAAGATTTCACTTTTATTGTAAGTATTTGGATTTTCAAAACATTTATGAAAGTGCAGAAAAATGTGATGAGTCAAATTTTATTGTTGATGATGTTTTTTGTTTTTTTTGAAAGTTTATTATAAATTTGAAGTTTTGGACCCAGTTACAGACAACGACCCTATTCGCGTTTCTATGAAAAAAGCTCTTATTTTCAAAACGTCGCGACGTATACCACATCCCAAAGTACCGTTAAGAGCAGCTCCTCTTCCTAGGTATTAATCGGAAAGGTTCACTTTGAGTATACACAAAGGTACGCTACTTTCAGGACTGCATCGGCTGAAAAGGTTGCAACTTTGTATTTTCATTGTAGTTGACGTCGTAATAATTATCACTGTAGTAGTTGTTGTTTTTTTATTACTACTGACTTCATTGAATGGCCTTTCGAAGTTCATTCACGGTGTTCTCTTTACCAAAGTGTTGAGCTTTACGCAAGGATAATGTGGCCCCGATCATGATGTCGTTGACTTCTTTATTACTGATCTGACTTTGTAGAGGTTGTTTGCACTGTATTTGACAAAGCACTTTGACATTCTTTTAGTTGAATTCTTCATGGCACTACAGAATATGACATCAGAGTCGAATTTCCATTAAATGCTAATAGCATAGTCTTCCACCTTAAGCTTCCCTTTTCTGGTCATAAATGGATTTTAAAGCTTAAGACCATATGATTAAAACATTTTTCATTTCCCAAATATATTTCAAAGCCCGTTAATGATCGGCCAAAAGACTTAAGATCACTTAACATTCTTCTGAACAAAATATCAAAGACTGTTCTTAAGATGACATTTCAAGTTTTATTAACCAGGAGATGACTCAGACACCAATCTTTGATTGTACGTCCTCCACCTCAAGCTTCTCCTCAGAGGGATTATTGCACATTCACTTTTCATTTTCTTTGCTCACCATTTTTTTTTAGGATTACTAAATCTGGCAGAACATATACTAATGGTTTTGAATGTCTGAACGCCCCTAATTAACAATTCTCACATGTTTCTTAAGACGAAGTTTTTGTATTACAACTCCATTGAAAGTACGGACTCAATCACATGGCAGAAGATTAAAAGGTCTTTGATATCCACAATCAATTACTCATATTTTAATCACACTTTAATATTTTTTGAAAATTTTTAGGACTCGATCCAAGTCCACTAAAGTGACAAGCTATGCTATTAGGAGATTAATTTCATTTTTCTCTTCTAACAAGGAGAATTATGGAACTTTGTGCTTGCTCTGTCGTTAATAGAGTAGGTGTAGAATGGAACAACTGGATCGACCGGAATCTTATTAATAGAACTCTTTTCAGGTTTCCTTAAAAAATTCTTCCGAGATTGATAAGCTACCATTCTTAAAGCTCTCCTCAAGCCAATCTTTGAAAGAGAAGCATTCCTCTATAGTGTGTCCGATGCATCTGTGATACGAACAATATCTCGGATGTCCCTTCCTGTCGACGTCGTCCAGTCTCTTTGGTTCAAGCAACTTGAATTCAGGATTTTTCGTCAAAATGTGGAATATCCTTTTCACTGCCTCATCTTTAAAAGGATACATTTTGTTCAAACGATCAACTGATCTCGGGGATTCTTGTTTATTCCCTCTAAAGGTCCGATCTTGTTTTCTTCTTTGCGCTTTATCGAGTGATGCAGACTTTGAGCTTGACCCGACTTCGAACATTGACGTCGTCGAGGCAAAAACTTCAACTGACCTTTTGTCATATAAAACTTCTTTGCCTCCTGACGACGGCGGGATGACATGTGCAGTAACAACAACCCGTTGACGGTAGCAGTAACCGTCCTAACAAAATTGAATTATTTCTCATCTTCAATGTGAACCATTTCTGACTTGCTTACCTGTTGGGATGTCATCTGCAATGATTGTGGCTGTCATGGAATTATATTCATACCGGCCACCAATTCCTCCATCTTCTTCTCTACTCGACTAATTCGTTGATCTTATTGTACAACAAACCTTTGTAATTCATCCACGATATCCTCCTTGATGGGTAGTTGAGTATCCCGCGAATAAGATGAGGGTCTTGCCTCAATAACGACGATCTCTGCAAACTCTTCCTCCATGTAGTCTGACAAATCATGGTTTGTATCAATTGTAGCTCTTTTCTACTCTTTGTACAACTGTGCGAAATGAGCTCTGAGTTTTCCCAAGGCGGCCTCGATCGATTCTCCTATGATTATCTTAAGGTCAATCAGAGGTTCTTGATGAACATCATCCCCTTTGTTGAGCCATGGTATGGTCGTGGCAGTCATATGGAACAACATGATCAACCAAAATCAAATTGGTCGAACCACTTTCAGGTTCTTTCAAATATTCCTTCGGGATCGTTATGTTACCATTCTTGAAGTTCTTTTTGAGCCACTCCTGGGCTGATACAACCTTCAATGGTGTGCCTAAGGAATCTGTGATATGGGATCGTTATGTTACCATTCCTGAAGTTCTTTTCGAGCCACTCCTTGAAGCTGATACAACCTTCAATGGTGTGCCCAAGGAATTTGTAATATCTAGGGTGATTCTTCCTTTAAACTTCATCTGGCTTCTTAGGTTCCGGTAATCTGAATTCAGGCTTCTTGACCAGGTTTCAGAATATTGCTGCTACTGTTTCATTTCTGAAAGAGTACACTTTGTTCGGCTGCTAGGCTATAGATGGATCATGTCCGCCCTGATTGGTTTGATTCAATGGTGTGCCCAAAGAATCTGTGATATGGACAATATTTAGGGTGAATCTTCTTACAAACTTCTTCTGGCTTCTTTGGTTCCGGTAATCTATTGTACCAGACTTCCTCTTTGGTATCTTTGCTGGTATCTTTGCTGACTTTAGTCTTTCATATTCCTCTTCATTTGCATATTTAACCTCCTCCTGCAGTCTAGCAGCCTTAGTAAGGAGCTTATCAAAAGTCTTGATGGTGAGTCCCTTAAGCATAAAATTGATCTTTCTATGAATATTTTAAAGTACCATTTCAATTGTGTACTTCTCGTCAATTTGCGGTTTACATTTCATGCTTAGGTTTCTCCACCTTAAGAGGTAATCCACAGGTGTCTCATTGCGTTTCTGCTGCTCCCTAATGAGATCTCCTATAGTCACTCGGCGCTGTGTCCCAGCGAATCTCTGCATAAACAGACTTTCTAACTTAGTAAATGTTTTTACTGATCCGTTAGGAAGATCAGCGTACCACTCGAAGACTATCCCCGATAAGCTGCTAACAAACAGTCTAAACAGAATAGTATCGCTCCCATTTATGTTACAACAACTGGCTCTGAAGTGCGCTATATGCTGCCTCAAGTTTCTTGTTCCATCAAAAGCTTTGAAGGTAGGAGGCATAAATCCCTTAAGATATGAGACGGAATCAAACTCTTATGGGTAGGGCCTACCCTTAGGAACTAATGATCCTCCCTTGGACTGGGCTATGACCTCTCTAACCTACTGGTCCACATACTGTTAATGTCCTTTTTAGGTACCGAGCTCTGAACGGAGTTCCTTTTGGACTCATCTTCTTTATTGACAGAAGTAGCATCCCTGTTGTCATCCTTGATATGCTCGCTTTCTGGTGGATGCACCTCTACAACTGCTGGGGTCGGAGACCGTGCAGACATTACAGTGATTGCAACAAGCACCTCTTCCATTCTTTTCTCCAATCTAGTGATCTGCTCATCTCGACTCTGAACTGCTCTATGAGAGTCTGTCTTAGTATCCTCTTCATCAGAAGGTTGAATTTCTTGTGAGGCTGCTTGGGCTCTCATGTCAACCATATTGATTTTCATGAATTCTTCATCAGAATCCATATCGGCATTGATGATTCCTCGCTTTCTGGTGGATGCACCTCTACAACTGCTGGGGTCGGAGACCGTGCAGACATTACAGTGATTGCAACAAGCACCTCTTCCATTCTTTTCTCCAATCTAGTGATCTGCTCATCTCGACTCTGAACTGCTCTATGAGAGTCTGTCTTAGTATCCTCTTCATCAGAAGGTTGAATTTCTTGTGAGGCTGCTTGGGCTCTCATGTCAACCATATTGATTTTCATGAATTCTTCATCAGAATCCATATCGGCATTGATGATTCCTCGCTTTTTGGCAAGCTGACTCAAGTCAGTTCGTAACTTGTCCAATCTAGCCTCGAATGAGTTCTCTTCAGTTGCTTTGATATCCGACGCTGCAATTGTCTCTCCTCCATCTCTGCAGTCAGGGGAACTATAGTGGCATCGGTCGAGCTATCGGACTCGTCCTTCTTTCTTGTAGAACGGTGGATGCACCTCTACAACTGCTGGGGTCGGAGACTGTGCAGACATCACAGTGATTGCAGCAAGCACCTCTTCCATTCTTTTCTCCAATCTAGTGATCTGCTTATCTCGACTCTGAACTGCTCTATGAGAGTCTGTCTTAATATCCTCTTCATCAGAAGGTTGAATTTCTTGTGAGGTTGCTTGGGCTCTCATGTCAACCATGTTGATTTTCATGAATTCTTCATCAGAATCCATATCGGCATTGATGATTCCTCGCTTTTTGGCAAGCTGACTCAAGTCAGTTCGTAACTTGTCCAATCTAGCCTCGATTGAGTTCTCTTCAGTTGCTTTGGTATCTGACGGGGTCTGCTGCAATTGTCTTTCCTCAATCTCTGCATTCAGGGGAACTATAGTGGCATCGATCGAGCTATCGAACTCGTTCTTCTTTCTTGTAGAATGGTCCTCCATCTCTACCGAAGAAACCGATCTGGAGACTTTGGGAATCCAAATCTTCTTCCTTAGAGATGTATGGGAACGGGGTGTCCCGTTGGCATCATCGGAGTTGTGAGAAGAGGTATGTTCCCCATCAAGTAATCTAAACCTCATAGTAGAAGCCTTCTTATCGTAAGAATCTCTAAAAGACTTCTTTTGTACTACGGCAGACTGAATCCTAGGACCTAACTGGGATTTGACCGGTATTCTGCTCTTAAGTGGTTAAGTAGTGGTAACGGGAACTGAAACCGTGTCAGCCCGAGTTCCTAAACGAAGTTTAGCGGATACATGGGGCACATATGTCTTCCAGAATTTCTGAAATCTTTACGGGTGCTCCAGAATTTCAACTTTCACTTTTGATGAGATTATAGATCTCATCTTCTTTACTAATTTAACCACACTGCAATGTTCTTCCCTTGCTAGCTTTTCGAATACCATTCGGACTCGAGATAGGGGGGATGTTCTTTCTCTCACCCAACTGTCTGTGAAGTAATGGCAATGCTGCGACACTTCTGTAAGGGCATTCTTCAGCGAGAGCAACAGAAAGCGGATGAAATCTACTACCTTGTAGAAGGGGAGAGGTTTCAAACACTTCCACCTCTTCTGGCTGGAGAGATCTGTCATCAGAGGTAACCTTTGCAGCTTCAGTTTAGCTGATTTATGAAATTTTCTCAATCTATTTCTTCTTTGCGAACATGTTAGCAATATGGATCATGAACTAGATCCAACCTCAAACATAGACAAGATAGAGTAATAGAATTTTTAGGCTCTAGCTCTCAAGTAGCTTTCTTTCCCTTGTCAGGAACGACAGCAGGCACAACGATTGTGAGACCAGCAGTGGACGGGGTAACTGGCCTAACAGACAACAAAACTACTCGTCGAACTGGTATGGGAGCCTTAGCAGACTTCATCCTCTTGATGGGAGGGAAATCGTGCTGAGAGCTCAGATCAAATTGAATTGTGGGCTAAAACACCTCAAAAGAAGTTGTCTTAATGACAACACATGAAACTTTCTCCAAAAACAGCTCAACTTCATCAAATACGGACCCAAACTTGATCATGGATCCCTGGCGGAGTGTAGCCTCGCGCAGAATGAATTGTTTGCAAAGCTGAACAACAACTTTGGAGTTGACATTGTCATTATCAATTGAAGGTTGGAACGTCATAAACGGTCTAATCCTTTGTTAAAAGTGGTAAGAAATGTCTGTTTACTGGACAATATTTATAAGGTGAATTAAAGTGTATTTCAAATTATAATGAGTGTATAAAAAACAAACTGACAAAATAAGTGCGAAGAATTGAGTTTAATCTGGCTAAAAATAGATTAACCCTAAAATGATGAGATGCAGTGTAATATTTGAACTCAATCTGAAATCAAAGATATGAAATATTGTTTTGGTGAATATGATTCACCACCACAGCTATCGGGGGTCGACCCCACAAAAGAAAATGAAACCTCAAAGGATTCCTGAACTCTTGTTTTAGGATGTTTAAACAAAAAGTTTTGGAATCCAAAAGAGTTAGTTGTACTCATCTAAGGAAGAAATGAACTAAGTAAACCAACGGAAAAGAAGGGTAATATAGTCCGAGAGGAAAACTAACATATTACTGATGTATGAAAACAAACAATATTTTATTAGATTAATTATTAAATTTAATGAATTAATTAGTGGTAACCCAGTCAAGGTGTCTATGGCTCCGTCATCCCGGGTCGCCGGGTGTCCTAGTTTACTTAATCTGAAAGGTAGTTGCTCACCAGGACCAGAAGATTATTGTCAACATCCACAGAAAGCATTGTCTAAGAAATCTTCGCGAACTAGAATGAAAAGGGGTTTAAGTTGCGTTAGGTGATCTTTGTAATTAAGATTTAATTAATTCTTGAATTACTTCATCAATTTTAGAGTTGAAATGTTTTATGTTGTTTACATCTTGTTGTCGGATTTTAAGTGCTTTATTTTATTTATTTTTGTTCATTTGTCATTACTTATGTGAAGTTGACGACTTCGAAGGTAATTTAACCTCAAAGCCATGTTTTAAAGATTTGTTACATTTGTTTTGATTTGCGTTTAAGTTTTTAATATGTTTTATGTAAATTTTACCCATTTCCAATGTGTTTTATTTTATTTCTTAATTGATGTTCAAGTTGAGGGATTTAGGTTTAACTTGGGTTAAGGTTATGCCTAAAAGGTTCTTCTATCTTCATCATATGGGTTAGGTTCAAACCTAAGGTTTAGGGTAGGTTTAACTTAAGGCTAAGCTATGATTCAAGTTTCTTTTATCTAAAAATTAGGATTTGAGTAGGGTTAACTAACATGAGGTTTAGGTTAGCTAATTCTATTGATTTAGGGTTAACTAACCTAAGGTTTAGGTTGACTAATCCTATTGGTTTAGGGTTAACTAACATTAACTAACCGAAGGTTTAGGTTAACTAATCCTATTGGTTTATGATTAACTAACCTAAGGTTTAGGTTAACTAATCTTATTTGTTAGGGTTAACTAACCTAAGGCTTAGTTTAACTAATCATATTGGTTTAATTTTAACTAATTTATGGTTTAGGTTAACTAATCATATTAGTTTAAGGTTAACTAACCTAAGATTTATGTTGACTAATTTAACTAACCTAAGGTTTATGTTGACTAATTCTATTGGTTTAGGGTTAACTAACCTTAACTAATCTATGATTTAGGTTAACTAATCATATTGATTTAAAGTTAACTAACTTAAGGTTTAGGTTAACAAATCATATTGGTTTAGGTTAACTAACCTAAGATTTATTAATCCTATTGGTTTATGGTTAACTAACCTAAGGTTTAGGTTAACAAATCATATTGGTTTAAGTTAACTAATACTGATTTATGGTTAACTAACCTAAGATTTAGGTTAACTAATCATATTGGTTTAAGATTAACTAACTTAAGGTTTAGGTTAACTAATCATATTGGTTTATGGTTAAGTTTAAGTTTAACTAACCTAAGGTTTAGGTTTAGGTTTAGGTTTAGGTTTAGGGTTAACCAACCTAAGTTTTAAGTTAACTAATCTTATTGATTTAGGGTTGACTAACCTTAGGTTTAGGTTAGCTAATCCTATTGGTTTAGGTTTAACTAACCTAAGATTTAGGTTAACTAATCCTATTGATTAGGGTTAATTAACCTAAGATTTATGTTAACTAATCATATTGATTTAGGGTTAAGTTTAGATTTAACTAACCTAAGGTTTAGGTTTAGGTTTAGGTTTAACTAACCTAAGGTTTAGGTTAAGTAATCCTATTAGTTTAGGGTTAACTAACCTAAGGTTGGTTAACTAACCTAAGGTTTAGATTAACTAATCTTATTGATTTAGGGTTGACTAACATGAGGTTTAGGTTAACTAATTCTATTGGTTTAGGTTTAACTAAACTAAGGTTTATGTTAGTTAATCCTATTGATTAGGGCTAACTAACCTCAGATTTAGGCCAGCTAATCCTATTGGTTTATGATGACTAATTCTAAGGTTTAGGCTTACCTACATTAGATTTTGGTGGTTAAGTAATTCAACCCTGAAGTTGGCTAACCAAGAATTGAGTTTACATTGAGTTAACCCTAAGGAAAAGAATTTAGATCAGTCTCAGTAATATTATGGGACTGACATAAACCCTAAATAGGCTAGACTAAGTTTAACTTGAGCACGGGTTAGACGAACATAACCTAACTCAAACATACTCCCCTAATAAACATGGTTTGAAGGTGTCCAATATCTGTTTATAATCAAAGAACAAAATCAGTGACGATTTGATAATTTTACATTATTTTTTATTATTTTAATTATTTAAAATGATTCATTTCATTAAAAAAAAAAAGAACTCTCCCTATAGAGAATTCAAAACGACATGAAAAAATCAGACAATATTGTTTCCAAACCATTTAATATCTCTGCAAAATTTCATATTTTTCTCATTTATATTTTAATTTTTATGATTTAAATACTTCAAAAATTTAAAAATTTATTTGGTGACAAATCGTGATTTTTATTTTAAAAATTTTTCTCACTTTTAATTTCATATTTTTCTCATTTATATTTTAATTTTTAGGATTTAAATACTTCAAAAATTTAAAATTTATTTGGTGACAAATCGTGATTTTAATTTTAAAAATTTTTCTCACTTTCCTGAATTCGTAGCATAGTTCGATTTATTTTTTTGAGTTTTCTACAAAAATTTATGTAATTTTGAAGTTTAGTTATAATTATTGAAATTAATAAAAATAAGAAATAAAAAAAATGCTACAGTATCTTCTCCCTTCTGCGATGATACTGCACGCGAACGGCGATGATTTCAACGGTTAGAACATTCCGGAGTCCTTTCTCCGCCGATTCTCAACCAAATTTCACGTTTTTGAGCTTGTTTTGTTCAGTTCGAATATTAGATCAAATCCATATGGATACGTGGGTATTTTGTGATATATTTTTCGATCTGGAAGGAATGATAGTTCGGAATCATTGTTTCAATTTAAGAGATATAACTGAGTCTAACAGGTTTGTCCTTAATTAGGTTTAATAAGTAGACTTCCTTGAGCTTATCCAAGTCCTTGTGGCGTCGATTTGACGTGATTCTCGTTCGGGTGTTTGTCGGAGTTGGCTTAGCTTCGCTTGGAGGAGGTGCTAACGGCCGAAAGGAGAATAAAAAATGTTTTGCTTGGTCTTCTAAGGACCTAAGGAGCTTAATATAACAATTTGGGTAAGTTTTGAAAGGGTTTTCTATGCAAAATCGCAAGGTGACTGTGAGTTTCAAACGAGTTTTCTGGCGACAGCGATAAGGGTGGTTGTGTTCCTCAGGTTAAGGAGCACAACTTTGCTCAAGAGCGCAAGTGAGTTTGGTGGATCTATGGAAAGTTGGGTCTCTCTCTTCCTCCTCTTTTCTTCTACTTTTCTTTTTTTCATTTTGGCCACCTTTTATGGTCATGGGGGGAGGCTGGCATGGAAGAGATTATTTTTTTATTTATTTTTTTAAATTTTGGTTGCAGCATGCGTATAGGGGAGAGAGAAAGAGAGAGGGGAGGCGTGAGATTTATATATATATATATATGATGCATGCGTGATGAGATAGGATAGGATTGTCAATTGTTGCATGCGTGATAGTATGATTGTTGCATGCGTGTTAGTATGATTTATTTATTTATTTTTCATTCTTATATAATAATAATAAAATATTATTATTATTGTTTAAATCTCCCCGCGCATTTTTCGCCGAACGCGTCATCGCGATGAAATGAGCATCCTCCCTAGGTGAAATCAACGTTTTGGACACGATCACGCAGTCTGTTTTGTCATCCGGGGTCGTTCGGACCACTTTCGTCGATGGTCATGTCAAAAATGCTTCAAATTTAATTTTCGTCTAATTTTTGGTTCATGATCGATCGTTTTGGAAATTGATCATGATGAGGAAATTTAAGATCAATTTGGGGTGAATCGAAGCGATTTGGAGACTTTAGGCACTTAGGGGCAAAATTGAGATTTTGGTCCAAATGGGTCAATTCGGTCAAATTAGTTCTAATGGATGGTGAAGAATTGGTTTTAAGGGTGTTTGAAATGATTGTGGAGGATTTGAGAATTTTTGGGCCACAAGTGACATTTTCGTAATTTTGACCAACTAAGATAAAAGTTGTCAAAAGGTTAATTGAAAGACTTGAGGTGGTTGAGGAAGAAATTTTGAGTTAAATGATAATGTCCGGGATTATTTTCGATCAACGTGAAAGGTTCTATGATCCTCAAAGCATTTTTTAAGTATTCATTATTTTAGTGTCGAGGTGCAAAAAAATTGTCAGGAAGAATAGCAAGTTTACAGTCAAAATTCACAGGAAGACATAAGAAATGATTTAATGTGATTTTTAGGACTTATTGGTGACTGGAAATTTTGAAAATTTTGATATTTTGGTGATGCAGGGTATTTTGGTAATTTTTGGGAAAATTGGATATTTCTGTAATTTTTTGTTTCAAATGGTTTGAATGATAATATCAAATGGTTTGAAATGAGTTGTGTGATTCAATGGCAATTTAGAGAAATTTTGAAGAATTAGAATATTCAAATGGGATATTTTAGGGAAAATTAGGTTCAAATAATTTTGTTGGCCCCATGAGTGTAATGATTGCAACATTGTGATATGAAAATACAATGTTTATGATGATCATCGTGATTATGAATGACGATGCAAGTATTGAAGTCCAAAAATGTGTAGAATAGTGCAGGGCTTTCCTATGGTCCATAGGTCCTATAGAATATCTCATTAGGGTCCCCTTATGTAATCCCTAATCTTTGTATTAAAGATTATTCATCACATATAGAACCAATATAGAGAGCAGAGATTTGGTTGAAATGTCTAAGAATAAGGTAGGTACCATTTCTAAGATGCTAAGATAGTCATTAGGAAAGTCCTAAGGCTCTAGTCACTAAAGGAAAGACTCAAAACCCTTACCCAAAAGTGAAGTCAACAGTTAGGTATGTAAATACATAAAAGTTGTGTGACATGTATGTAAATGCCTCCCAAATGAAAGGACTGCCAAAATAAATACATTCTAAATAGCCAGGACCATCTTGCATTCTAAAAAATGTGGCCTCTTCACAAAGGAACTGTTAGCAACGGGTAACTTTCAATCTTCAAATATAATGGGACATGATTAAAAACCTAATATTGTTTATGTTGGGATTAAAAATAAATATATAAGATTTTGTAGCATTTAAATGATATTAATTACACGGTTTCGATTTACAAAAAAATTAAAAAAAAATGAAAATACTTGTTATGAAATGTTCAAATAAAAAACATACATATATAATCAATAAAATAAGTTTGATGACAAATAATAAGTTATTTATTTCAGTATACCCATAACTCCATAAGCAGAAGAAGCCTTTATTCAGCACTATAGTAACCATCTCGCATAAATTTATACTGTAATGCAGATCACAGCAAAATATTTTCATATATAAATAAGGAAAAACATTACCATTAATTCAGTAGCCTCAGGGTAAATGCTTTGAGCGATAACAGTATCTGCTTGAGTCTCTCTTTAACTTCCAGATCAATGAGATTACCGTTCTCATCAAACTTCTTAGGAGGCTGGAAAGCTTGAACAAATAGTTCAGGCTTGTTGATGAAGTGAAGGTCTAAGAAAACACCGATCTGTCGAAGATGGTACTGAGACCTGCCGCCACCAAAGCCTCCCCCGGAACTCACAACGGCTGCAGCCTTGCCTGCCCATACATTTGGGGGCCTTGATGCCCAATCAATTGCATTTTTCAGGGGAGCTGTGGCAAGGTAAAAGAACAAAAAAAAATAGGAAGATTTACAAAAAAACCGCTGAATTCTCTTATGTATTTACCTATAAATGAAATGGTGCATTCACTTTTAGAAGTTAAAAGTGGTACTTTTAATGTGATGTGAAAGATTTGGATGGTATAATTGGATGGTATAAATATGTAAAAAATAAAGTTTAGGTTTTAGATATGTAAATACAAAGGAATTGGGAGGTGAGTATATAAATGCCCCAAAAAATCAAAAGTGATTGTGTTCATTTTAATTAGAACATAACTGCATGATAATGAAATAATTTGGTGCCAAGATATTCTAAAAAAATTCGTTAGGATGAGGCTTAAGGATATTGAAATAATTTTGCATTAGGATATTTCTATAAAACAACGGTTAGGATGAGTCTTAAAGCTATTCGATATGCTTCGAGATTAGTGCAATAAATGGATAATTAATATTGTTTTCATCCATGATTAAAATTTTGGACAAAATATATTGGACCATTTTTTTCATATTAAACATGTGAAATAATAGAAGTAATTTTATCTTATTTTTCGTAAGAGTAGAGTTGAGCCTAAGCCTTCAGGATTAAATCATCTCTTAAACTATTGGATGCAAAACTACTCTGCCCATTATGGCATCGAAAAGGAACTTGGCAATTAAAGGGCATTAAAGGAAGATTCAAACACAAGTGCTTTCATCAAGGAAAAGAGAACTAGCAGAGCTAAACAATAATAGTAATAGTCACTCAAGAAACTTTATAAGAGACTTATAAAATCTAGAAATGTTAAAATGTATGATTAAGAGAATGTAACACTTGAGAAGGAAAATATTAAAAAAAGGCCAATTTTGATTCAAACAGCCTAATTCAATATAAGAAAAATCCACTGTCGAAGATAAAATTTAGGGACATTTACATAAATACTATACAATTCTTATATATTTACATATTTAACACTTAACTTTCCTCTTACATGCATAAAATGCAGATCTTTAACATTACATAAAAAACACCACTCTTATTAACTTCATGACAGTGAAATAAATTTTTCATGCATACGTTTATAAAGTGTTATAAATGTAAAGATCAAACTTTTAAGTGTTATTTAAGTAAATACAAAAGAATTGTGTCGTATGTAAATTACCCTAAAATAAACTTCCCTAAAATTTAGAATTGGATACAGTAAAATATCACTTTATTGTGAAAGCATCTACCATCTACCTAGTTATCAAAAAGATAATGATTTGAATTAGCAAATACATAATTTTACTATTGACAGTTAATCATAGTGCAAAAATTAAAAATCAATCCACTTTCTCCACTAATCCCCATGTAAGTTAGTATTTTGATCCATTGGTTTATAAACATTTTTATCTAATCAAGTACAATTTTTACACAAAACACCTGTCTCAAGACAATTCAAAAGGACCGAACCAATGACTGATTAGGTTTAGTTTGGCTAAACTGGTGACTGGCCACATTCATAAAGACATGTTAGCCCTTACATATAATTTGGCACATTGCATTATGTCCGTGAGCGACCAGAACGCTCAAGTCAAGGCTTGAAAGCCTTAAATCAATTGGTTTAATAAGACGATCCGACCAAATTCAACTACTTCATCCTTAACACAAAATTGGGTTACAGTAGCTGAGTTGTTGTCGCCGTCATCAATGGCCAAGGGACCACTGAACTAGCCCTCAAAATTTCCCTCACTGCGTAAGCACATTATAGCCTCAGATTGTGTTGATTAATCCTCATCATCATTTAGTCTCCAATGCTCCACTATTTTACGAGTCATTTGTCTCGAAAATCTTCTCTCGGGGAGAGAAGTTATTCTAAATAAAATGGTAGACATTGTAGCCAATTTCTATTGAGAGTGCCAGACTTTCTCACAAATATTCATTCCAATCTGCCCGTCCAACTTTTTGATTGTTCACCACCAACAAGCTTGTAATGCCATTACTTAAGATGTGGAATGCTCAGATCTCCAATTGAAGAAATTGCTTATAGTAAGTGGTTTAGCTACTGCTCAACTAAAATTTGATCAAGGATTCAGTTTTTTGTCATTTATTACAGATAAAGAAAATAAATATTCTAGATAAGACCAAAATCCCTACATAAATCGACAAACAGAGATCATTTTCAATTATTTTGATAGTTTTTTTCTTTTTTTTTTCCTTTTAAGATTTGGGCTTCAAAAATTCACCATTGCCAATCTTTGAAGCACAAACATACATAAGGGATACAGACACAATGACAATATAATTGCAAAAAGTAAGGCACGATACTCTACAAATATGTTTTTATACTATATAAATTATTAATATGAAATATACAATGTCTACTATTCTCCATTAAAGACATCATAGGTAAGCATAAATGCAGAACTTCTGCTTTTTTTTTTTTTTACAAAACTTACTACTTATATTGTTGTTACACAAATAACAGTGGACCATATGGGCCCACCCACTATTTAGTAAACCATGGACCCGTCGTTACATTTGAGGAGAAATTAATCTTCCTTAATTATCCTTTATTATATATTTTTTTCTTCTCCTTCATCATATTATTTGAATTTCTCTCTAATTGTATGAGGATTAGTCTTGAGATCGTGTGTGTGAGTGCGTGTGCGTGCGCGTGCGCACGCGTGTTTCTGCGTGCATCTATATATATATATATATATATATATATATAT
>NW_018164939.1:277956-315483 GCF_001263595.1 Phalaenopsis equestris
TATATATTATATTTTTTTTCTTCTCCTTTCTATTTCCATCCAGGCCACTGGATTCTGTTAGGCACCATCCTACAGCGCGGAAATTGTCATCTCGTGCACTTTTGGCAGGCCTCCATCCTTTTCTCGTGTTCCTAGAGCACTCCTTGGCATCGCATCTCTATCTGATATGCTTGCTTAGATCGGCTCATGCGTTACTCAGCCCCTTCCCATCTATTGGCCCTCCTCCCTAAATTGATTGTCTAGAGCACTTAGTCAATTGACCACTTCTCCTATTGTCCCTATGGCAACTCTCCCCGCCGGCCTTCTTCTACTGACATAACCGGTCCTTCCCGAGCAAGTAAAGCAGCACGCGGTCAGCCTGCCGCAGGTACCTGGTCTCGCTTCCACCGTAAAACATAAATCCTGTGCCGCAATAGACAGTTTCTCTCTATAGTGGAAAATCCTATTTCAATGAAAGATAGTTTCTAGCTCTGGAAAATTGTGTGTCGACGACAAATAGTTTCTCTCTCTAGAAGAAATCCTATATCAACCGACAGACCGTTTCTTCCCGCCTCATCATGAATGGCATGAAAGCTACTTCTTCTTCTTTAAAAGTTAATTATAAACCTGAACCTATAATGTTTGTTAAGTTGCATCTAAATCTTCTTCTTGCATCACCAATCACAAACTACATAGCAACAATTTCCTCCAATGGTCTCAATCTATATTCATACACCGAGAAAAATTGAAAATTGCATCGGGCGTGATCATCTCACCGAGAAAAATCCTACACAAAAAGTCACTGATCCTAAACATCGGGCATGAAATATTGAAAATTGCATGGTCATGTCATGACATGTCAACTTCTTGAACACAAAAAAAGGAGAAAATTCCTTCTGTATGGATACCGCAAGAGAAACTTATTCAAATGTTAACAACACAACTGAGTTATTTGACAATGAAACTAGATTACATAAACCACGGTAGGGGAGTGAAATGTTACTCAATACTACAACACTCTCCAAATATTGGTTTCAACTAGATATGTATGAAACATTCACAAGGAGGTGCTCACAAGAGTGCTCTTTTTAAATAATTGTTGAGCGGAAGAGAATCATCAAGTTTCTACTAGGACTCAACAAAGAATTACATGAAGTTAGAGGAATGCCAAGGAACCAAACCATTTCCATCAATTCGTAAAGCATTTGTTGAAGTACAAAGGGAAAAGAGCATGAAGAAACTCATGATGACAAGTAATCCGACAATATCAAATGGTGAAAAGTAGGCTTTATACACCCACAAATCAACTTAGGACAACAAATATTAGAGGATTAGACCGTGGTGTGAACATTGCAAGAAGCTTGGTTGTCTAAAGGAGAAATGTTGTAAATTTTATAAAGCTTGCATATTGGAAGACCGATAAAGTTAAAGGTGATGGAAAAAATCAAGTAAAAACGATGTCAAAGGAAGACAAGTCTCATGTACATTATCCTTTCAGCAAGGAACAATATGAAGCTCTCCAAAAACTTTTGGGATAATATTAAGAACCTTTTATACGCCCACAAATCAACTCAAGACAACAAATATAAGAGGAACGGACCATGGTGTGAACAATACAAAAAAGCTTGGTAGTCTGAAGGAGAAGCATTGGAAATTTTAAGAAGCCTGCATAATGGAAGCCCAACAAAGTTAAAGTTGATGGGAAAAATCAAGTAAACACAACATCAAAGAAAGGCAAGTCTCATGTACATTATCCTTACATTATGCTTTCAGCAATGAACAATATGAAGCTCTCCAAAAACTTTTGGGATAATATTTAGAACCTGCTACTAGTCTTCTAGCACATAAAGATAGTCTTCCATCTGCTCTTGTTGCTTTCAACAGAAAGAATCAGCCTTAGATAGTAGACTCTAGAGCATCTGATCACATGACAAGTGATATCATTGCTTTCTAATCCTTTCATTCTTGCAAGCACTATGTTGCAATCAAAACCGCAGATGACTCCCCTTCATCTGTAGAAGAAAGAGGAAATGTGTAACTCACAAAAGATCTTATTCTTCAGTTTGTGTTTTGTGTCCTAAACTATAATTACTGTCTATTAGAAAATTTACTCGTCACATGAATTATGCAACTAAATCCTACCCTAATTTGTATCAATATCAGGCGATGGACTCGGGGAGGGAGATTGGTAGTGTTGACATGAATCATGAATTTTATCTGCTCACTAGGACTTTCACTTCAAAAAGATCATCCATCTTTCACAATCGTCTGAGTCAAGTCTTGTATCTAAGTCTGTTTCTCATGACTGTCAAGTTATGTTATGACATTTTCACCTTAGGTATCCTGATTTTTATGATTTTGAAAAATTATATCCTTATTTATTTATAAATAAAAAGTCTAGTTCTTATTAGTGAAACTTATCAATTTGTTAAACATACTCGACTAGTGTATCAAAGCTTAAAACACAAACCAACAAATTCTTTCTCAATGATTCATAGTAATATCTGAGGGCTCTCAAAAATAAAGAAATACAAATGGGGGTAGGTGATTTATCACTTTCATTGATGATCACACTAAAATCACTTGGATTTTTCTCATAAAAGAAAAATTTAAACTACCAACATATTTTAAAACGTCCATAGCATGATCTTCACCAATTTTCAAAGAAAAATTGAAATTCTCAAAATCAATAATGCAAAGGGCTACTACAACTTCACGCTCGACCGTTATCTATCCAAAAATTGTATCATTTATATGATTTTTTGTGTGTTGACACACCTCAAAAAAATAGTGTGGCTGAGACAAAGAACAGATATCTCATTGAAGTGCCCGTTCAATTCTATTCATTAACAATATACCCAAACACTTCTGGGGGGATGCAATTCTCACATCTACTTATCTCATAAATAGGATGCCTAGCAGAGTGCTAAATTTTAACAAAATTTTCAAAGCTCATGACCCCAAATTCAGTCCTTCACCTTTAACCTACAAGTAAAAATTTTTGACTGCATTGCTTTTGTTCAGCTACATCAAACCACATCAAACCAAACTTGATGTGAGGTCAATCAAATGCATCTTTGTGAAGTATTTCTCAAACAAAAAAGAGTATAAATGTTACTCATTAGCAACACAAAGTCTAAAGCTCCATGGATGTCACATTCTTTGAAAACCAATCATATTACCCCAAATCTAACATTTAGGGAGGGAATTTGAATGAATATCATCGTTGGTGTACCATTCAGGAACCTTAAGCTCACCTCCCTTATATCCCTAATGAACTCACACTTATCCCAAACGTCATAAATCAACATGAAAATGAACCTACTCCGTTAAATTCTCCAACAACTCCCGCCAGAAGCCAAAAACTCTGAGTGTACTCTAGAACCAAAAAATCTAATGAGCATGAGGGGCAATATGCAAAATCAGGAATACAAATCATCGAAACCAACTTCACACACTCCAAGCATTCACACAAATGAGGTGGCGTTGTGGCGCCAAAATGATTTTGGAGGGGGTGCCTAGGCAACCCATACCTGGGGTTAAGGAACCAAGCTTATGGCTTTCCAGGCGCCAAGATGGTGCATATGCGCTAAACTGGCACGAGCGCGCCCAAAGGAGCGCTTATGCTCCACAAATAGGGACTGGTGGCTCCATTAGACTAGCATCAGAATCAACTTTCTTCGATTTCATTTCAATACATTTTGATGCATATTTAAAGCTTTTATAAATACATGTATCCTGAAATCGCACAAAAAATTACCCAAAAAAGCATACATAGAAACAAATAATACTGAAAATTGCAAAAAAAATTTAAAATTTTTTATCACATATTTTACACATCACAGCGCTTTTACTAACCAGAGCTTTCATGATTTGTATATCATATTTTTAGCATATAATTCTCTTTTAATTAGTCAAACTTAAACCACAACATATAATAATTTTCAACAAAAATAATAAAATATACAATAATAGTAATTTCTAGTTCTTAGCAAGCCCAAAAAATAATCAAAGATTTAAATGATGAAGGGAAGACAGAATATCCATGAGATAAGTAAACACTAGCTAGAGATCACATGAAGTGAGAGACTGAGAAGTTAAGATATTGAGAAATATTCTTAAGAAAAAGCTTGTGAGAGAAAAGCTACTTTCGAAGCAATCAAGCTTGGTGGTCCAATGCATTACAAGTGGATGTATTTATTTGAGAGGTAATGTATAAATATTTAAGATTTATTTATCAAGTTAAGATGAATTGCTTATGATAAAAATATAAGGATTACGTTGGAAAGGTACAAACAGAGGGATATATAGAAAACGAAGGAATATATTTTTGCTCTAAATATTTAGAGGGGTCTTAGATAACACTTATGTCCATGAGTACAAAATGGTTACTAAATGAGAAACAATTACATTATAAATTTTGCAATGGGAGATTTTCATTGGGAAACATTACAATATTTATCTACATAAAGAATCCTTAGTACAAACTCATAGATATGTGCTTTGTCATTGTAAGAATATATAATCAAATAGAGAAGCCTTACTGCCAGTGAGTAAAGAGATATAAATATAATTTTTACTCCGAATCAAATAGAGAAGCCTTACTGCCAGTGAGTAAAGTAAGAGATATAAATATAATTTTTACTCCGTCAGATATTGAGAAGCTTCTGAACGAAAGGTTCCATGAGTGATTCAATCAAGAAGTAACTTTCTTAACATATTACTTATTCGTTAAAATAAATGTGTTTTTTAATGAGACTTTTTATTCTCTACAGATTAAAAGCCAATGATCATTTTATTAACTCAAGAAAGTATGGCTCATGCAAATCATTCTAACAAGATTGCACGAAAATATAAAGGATTTTGCATCAAGGAAAAAAAAATGCTATATCAAATTTTATAATGATAATAAGATAAATCCAAATTACACTGGTGTGAATACCACAAAAGTTGGTGACTTCAATTACTATGGGTGAGTGAACGGTATTATAGATATTAGTTACTCCAGTTTATTTCAGGTTATCTTGTTCAAATGTGATTGGGAGAATGTAAATACTGCTGGAACAGAATTAGACGAATTTGGACGTACTTTGAAAAACTTCTTAAGTTTAATTCATACAGGTGAAAAAAAATAACATGATCCATTTGTTTTCTCTTCTCAAGTGCAATCAATGTTCTATATTCAAGAACCCAAAAATCAAAATTGATATTTTGTTATAAAAGTAAAACCAATAGATATTTTTTTTATTATAGCATAATTTATAATAGAGAGAAAATTGGATAGATTATTATATCTGCATTCTATGCATTTTGATCTTAATTTGATTATGGTTTTACTTGCAAACTATATTATATGCATAATCTTTTATTATGAAGTGTTGATTTTTTTATATGGAATCTTAAAAACAGTCTATTTGTATATAACGAATTTAATTAACTTATTAAAAGCATATATGACATGAATTTAGTTGCATTATGTTTCTATTGATTAATACATCTTTATTTTCATCGTCTACATGCATCAATTTAATTGTATTAAGTTTTAGAAAATTTTACAAACTTCTAGTAGTGTGAGCTTCAAAAAGAGATTAAAGATGCATCACTTTGAAGTAAGACTAATACTAAGTTATATTTTATGTTTTAAATTTTAATAAGATGTTTTGCTAAAACTATGATATACTCTATTGTTGATAATATGGTTTTGAGGCTTAAGGAAATCAATTTCACGCAGTTTACCATCTTCCAAGTAGAAATCATATTCTAAACTTTTGTGAATTGATGAAAAATAGCCTTGAGATCTGAATTTGATAGTGAAGACTCTTCAATCACTATACTGGAAGAGAACGGTAAACAAATATGCTCTTTAAGATGATAACTAGTAATTGTGTTGCATGTAAATTCCCGAGGTTTATTAATCAAGCTTACTACTATTATAAGTTTTATCAATTAATTTTGAACATTTCTAACAATCAAATTTTATGTTTTACATTTATGCAACCCAAATCATTTATATCACATAGCAATACCATTATTTTAACTTTTAAAACGTAAAATATATCTTTTCATCATTATTAAGATGACATTAATGTAAAATTTTATATTTCCAATAAAACTTAATATAACTTTTATTTTACAAGATTATTTGTATTATGTCTCTTTACTTCATAAGATCACTAAAGTTATTCGTTATATTTGATTTTTTTAAGAATAATAATTAAGTTTGCTTTAGGACTCATTTCTTTGTTTCAGTTTAGAAAATATGTTAAATATCATGTATTTTTAAATTCCATCAAAAGATTGGTTGTACATTAAAATCAACGCTCATTTTCAAATCTAGTCACTTTTAAAATCCCTCAAAAGTAAAAAGTGAGGTTCATTTTCATAGTCAAAATGAATGAAATCAAAATTGTTTCTTTCTAAAGCATATTTCCGATACACAAGCATTTAAATGAGCCTAAAACATATATTAGCGAGCAAACTAAAGGTTGTTTGGAGGTGGGCTACATGAATTAGTAGCATGGTCAGTTTCAACTCAAGTTTAAGCCTGTGGTGACAGTTAAACATGATATACTTAGAGCAACTACTCAAATCAAGACCAAACCCCAAGTCTTATGTGTTTTGATAATGTCTCTCTCCCTCCTAAAAGCACTTCACATTGGTCATATTTCCTCAAATAGAAAGTCATCAAGTACCATGCATGAATGGCCCACATGGCCACTTGAAGGCATACTTATGGAAGTCGTGATGATCTTGTCATACTCAAAGAAGCTACAATGAAATTCTCACTAGGAAAGATGCCCACAAGCAACTCTTGCAAACTCCCTAGCTCCCTTGTGTTGTTTTTCTTGTTGCACTCTCTTTCCTTCTTGATCTTCTCTTCCTTAAAATCCTTCCCGCAAACCATCAAAGAGAAAAGAAGCAACAAAGTTGTCACAGGATCTCATTTCCAAAAGTATCAGATAGCCTGGTGGTATGTAAAGGAGAAGTTGCAAAGGAAAATTGCTATTGAAGGAATTGATAGAATCATGACAAATGAAAAGGAAGAAGAGTTCCTAAAATGTGCAAATCCACCTAACATCGAAACTTCAAGTTATTATTTTATGTCAATTGCATTCATGACAACTCTCCCTTGTTCGTGATTGGGTTGCAACAAAGAGGATGAAAAGTGTTACTTTTTATATTATTTAAATTTTAAAGTGATATGTGTTTAGATGGTGAAATTTAGGAGTCAAATGTGTAATATTTTGAGTGTTATGTGTGGAATCCTCATTCTTCTTATGTAAAGTGATCTCAATTCATGTTGCCTTCTATTTACGAATGAACTTAAAAATCATAAAATTTAATATTAGTAAATTCTACTTGTCTGTTGATCAATAACCAAAATAAAATGTTTCGTCGCATATTGATTTTTTAACTTTATCGTGGTTGAAGATGGCTCAATTGGTACATTACACGGTGTTCTCAATTGAATTTCTTGCCTTTATTTTATATATTCAAGTTTACAGATTATTATATATGCATGTTTACCTCTTTGTTTTAGTGAAAATTCTTGATAAATATTGATAGCATCGACAATGGTCCATTCAATTTGTGGTTGGTCAGTTGGTTAGTTGGTCCGTCAAAATATGACAAATATTGATAGCATGATCTTTTGTCTATTTCTAGCATATCAAGATAGCATATAATCTATTTTTTAAAATATATAATTTAATTATCATTCTTTATTTGTAGCCAATTTCAATTCATAGTTTAGCATATGAGCTTATCAATAATTACAGTTACTTACATTCATCTGAAGATCTCAATTCTCACCTAATTCCAAATTTATATTTATAAATGTTATAATTGACTAGCTTAATCATGCTATTTAGAACGGGAGAAGCAATATATCCAACTAACTTAACCTGTTATCTTTTTGGTAGATTTACATGCATACCACTAAATTAATACGTATTTACATATCTAACACCTAAGCTTACATACATACCACCTTACCTATGCACGAGAAGGTGCATTTCACTTTTTAAAAGTTAAAATGGTGGTATGTGTATGAAAGTTTTGGGCGGTGTAAATGTAAAAGGCAAAGTTTAGGTGTTAGATATGTAAATACATAGGAATTAGGTGATATGTACGTAAATACCCTTATCTCTTTTCTGATCTCTAACTTTAAACACAAATTTATACTTTTTTTCATCAGTTTTGAATTATATTATTTTGTTCTTATATCTAATTTAACTTGCAGATGAAGTTTGTATGTCTTGCTCTTCTGCACTTTTTAGTTCATGGATTGTTATGGCTTTCAAGATAATACACTTTCATCAGATGAGAATGATTTTTACTTGGTTTTTTTAACAAAACTTAGGCTTCATTTGCTAATTTGTTTTTAAACACTTCAAATTTTCAATAAGTTGAAACTTTACAATGTTTTGCTTGCCTGAAGTTTGCAAGACAAGTATTACATATCACACAATTCTTAATTTTCAAAATGACATCAAGTAGTTTGTTCAAAGAGGTAAACATGCAAAAACATTAATTTAATATAAAATAATTATCATCAGACCATCTTCTACACAATCGTACTGACTCACAGGAGCATAACTTAAACAACACACCAAATTCAGGACCATAATTGTTTCACAATTCTAAATAATAGACATCTCAAACAGACGAAGGGACGAAGGAGTGGTTTAACTGGGGAAGACATGTTCTGCTGTTGAAGATGGTCGTGATGTCCGCTGCGCTAGTTCCAAGCTCCTTGTCATGACGAATTTAAGTTTTCTAAGGTGTTAGGTTATAATATCAAATCCAGCGGCTCTATGGTTATAGTTCTTCAAATATTTTATAAATAACAAGTTGAAGTTGTACAGTGTATAACATGACGGTAAAGCATGTAGCACAGAACAAGCAGTAGAGTATGCAGTAAAGAAAGCAGTACAAAATGCGGTGTAAGAGAAAAGTAAAAAGAATACAGCAGGTAGGTGATTTGCAAGAAAATAACATGTTGTAAACATAAAACAAACTTGTATACCTGGGAGGTCCGCAAAATTTGAGGAAGCAGACAGAAATGCTTTAAAGAAACATCGCTCAGAAATCTCGAGAAAGATTATCAAAAGACTCACGACAAGAGAAATATGAGGAAATCGACGATCAACAAATCAATTAAAATCGATGAAAATTGTATAAAACATGAGAAAATCCCGAAAATAGACAAATCCAGAAAAGAGACCACAAGTGTTTTGTCCAAAAATTCCAAGAAAAACATATAAAAAGTTTCACTCGGGTCGGGGCTAGGCTCAACTATATATTAGTACTCGAGGGTCGTCGAACGCTACTCAATCACCCGGATGTATATAACCCGCCACTCAAATAGAAGGGTGTCATGTCGAACCTAACTCAGGAGGGTCGGGACTAGACTGTATCAATTTTGTTTGTAGCGACAAATGTATTTTTGTCTTAGAAAAATGTGTATCTGTTCCTATCAAATTTGTTTTTATCAATTTTGAAAAAGTAGTTCCAAATTTATTTTTATCAATTTTGAAAAGTAGTTGTCTACGACTACCAACAATCTAAGAAGGTTCGGGTCAACTCTCGCTAATCTTATGTCTATGGCGGTGAATGATACTGTCATCCTACAGCTCACCGGGTTCCTGAATCGGATCCCGATGTCGTAGGATTACATATCATTCTGCTCTATCTCCGGTGTGTCTTTATCATCACCGCCCTAAGCCCCAAAACAAAACCGACCTACTTGCAATCCTGTTTGATGGTTTCACGTATAGCAAAAGACTATACATGGACACTTATGCATCGGACATAAGCATCAAAAACCTAACCAAAAAGCAAGGAAAAAAAGAACAAAAATGGGGTGAGAGAGAGGAGGGACTAATTCACCTAAAACATCGAAAAGAACGAAGGATGAATCAGCTCTCAAAACTCGTGACGAAAAGATCTGAAACGGAAAGCCCGAAAATCCTTCAATTAATCCGAAAGGGTATTATTTTCTCACATTTTTATAAGTGGCTTAACCTGAGTCAAAATGGCCTCACACCAGTGACTTCCTAACATCGGTGCCCAGCTCCCAAAGACGTCTTAAATTTATTCCAACCAAATGCTTTTAAAAAATGAGACTTAGAAATCTCCCAAACTTCACAAAAGGAAAATAACTCGGAGAATACCACCACTAGTACTCCCAAACCCATGCAAAAATCAGGATCTTCCAACTTCCAAATTAATCAATGGCCTCATATATCAAATAAGTATGAAATTTTCCCATAGAACCAAACAAATGCTCACGGTCGGGGTTAATAGGGGAGAGTATAGCCACCAAGACTTTTGGTCAAGGCAAAACAGGGCCAAAGAGACTTGCGGCCAAGGCAACCAAAGGCACAGAAGGAGAGGAGGCTCACGACTAAGGCAACCCAAGGCCCAAAGAGGCTCACGGCCAAGGCAACCCGAGGCACAGAAGAAGAGGAGGCTCACGACTAAGGCAACCCGAATCAATTATATGAATATATTTGATATACATAAAAGAGTGAATGGACAAACCTTGACAAAGCCTCCAAACCGACTCCAATTTCACCAAGTAGGACAAGGAAACTGTTCAACCCATTCTTCAATCACTTCACTTTAGAGATAGGGCAAAGACATACATTTAAACTTGACTCATCAATCATCACCCAAGCCACTTCGTGCCAAACAAGCCAAACAACCCCAAAGGATTGCCAGCAAGCTCACGGGTAGGGGTAGGAACTAAAGCCAGCAAAATCACACTCAAACCACTTCTCGTATAAGGGCAATCAAACCCAAGCCACAACAAAAGGGTAGAAAACATCTCTATGCCCTCAAGGCATCAAAATATAGGACTACCATATGTTTCAAACAAGAATAGCTATGGAACTCCTCCAAATCAAAATAAATTCCTCAACAATATGTATATCTAAGCCAAAAACACCCACAAGATACCAAAATCGAGCCCAGCAGGGGCCAAAGCCAAACCAAATGATCTACCAACAAGCTCACGGGTAGGACTAAGAGCAAACCAAATCAAGCTCCCAAGCTACCTCTCGGGTAAGAGCAGAACCAGGTAGCGAATAAAATTGAACCCTCCCACAGCTCTTGAGCATGGGCAGGAACAAACACTGCAACAGGCTCTCGGGTAGGAGCTAAAACAAACAAACCGAGCTCCCAAATCAAGCCAAAATAAATCCCTCAAGGTTAACAAGTAAATCTCACATACCCAAGACAAGATTTCAATCCAAAATCCAGCCTTCAACCCTTCCAAGGTGAAAATCAAGCCCCTAAAGAGATCAAATCAAAGCTTTAAAGGCTAATCAAATGCAGTATATGATAGCAAATCCAAACCCAGCCTTTTTTTTTAGGCAAACCGAAAACTAACAAGGGCAAAAAGGATAAAGCCACACCCCAAATCAAACGAAAATAAGCCTCATAATCAGGCAAGAGTCAAGAGCTAGAGCAGGTAAGACCGAGCCCCAATGGAGGCCAGAAACCGAGTAACTCAAGGCTAAAACAGGGCCCAAGCATGGATAGAAACTCAAGCTTTAACAGAAATTAAAGTTCCAGCCATTTCAAGATAAAACCGAGTCATTCAAAGCCAAGGAACAGCTCACAAGCTTTTGAAATATCAAGATATATAAAGTCAATATATGTCTTAAACAAGAACAATAACATAGAGAGTATATTTAGGCCCCCAACTTAAGTATTCCAAACATGAAACAACTTCCAACGGGTATTTGAGCAGGTAAGATGTCTCACGAGAAGCTAAACTAAGCCCTCAAAACAAGTTACAGAGCTTTCCAAATTAAATAAATTTTCTCATAACATGCATTTCGAGTAAGGGAAAGCCACGGGAGCTAAACTGAGCCCCATACATGTATGAAAAGCAAAACAAGTTTATTTTCAATATTTCATGCTAAGCAAGAGGGAATAAAAAGAAGCCTCGTAGTGCATCCCAACATGTATTTTAGAGGAGCATATCTAATTGCTTCCAATAGAAATATGCTATAATGAATAGAAACATGCCACATTCTCACTATCCTAAGCAAATAACCATGTCCAACCCCTAAAACATGTTTGCCGTTCTATTTTCACATGCTCAAGTAATAAATATCTCAAGTATAGGCACAATAATAAACTAGCATGTTGTACCATCCAACAGAGTCATTTTCAGTGGCTCGGCAGAGAGAGAACCGAAAGGAAGCAAGGCGCAGAGAGGGGGGGAAGAAAGGTACCTCTTTAAAGCAGAAAGAAAGTAACACATGAACTTTAAAGGCACTCCCCAACTTCAATTCCTCTTCCAACAGCAAGAGGAAACCAATTCAAGCACCAGAAAATCAAAAAGTTAGTGAGAAAGAAAAATGGCAGGGTTTCCTTCCTTAGAAAAATTTTTGGCATTACCTCAGGGCTAAAAAACCAAGCTCTAATAAAGTAGGAGAAGAATGATTAAGAAGATACGGCAGAGGGATCGAGAGAGTCAGAGGATTAGATCCTCGCAGAGGATACGATCCACGACAGAGAAGATCGAACTCAGAACGCAGAAGATAGGATACGAGGGATGGGCGTCTGCAAGACTTGCCTAGCGTGCGAGAGGCGAACGCGGGAACGAAACCCCCCCAACGGCACGAAGGAGCAGGCCGGGCGACCGAACGAGTCATCCTAGGGCTAAGGCAGGCCCACGGGTTCGAGAGAATGAGGCGAGGGAGATGGATTTAGGTTAAGGACTTTAATATAAGTTATTAATTATAATAATAATAATAATAATAATAAATTATTTATTGTTATAATTAACACTTAAATATGTATTTTCCCCAAGACGCGCCGTCGCAATGAAACGAACGTTCCCCATAGGCAAAATCGATGTTCTGGACGCATCGACGCAATCCGTTTCGTCATCCGGAGTCGTCGGAGCAACCTTGTCGACGATTGGAACCAGTGGCTCGGCAGAGAGAAAACCGAAAGGAAGCAAAGCGCCAAAAAGGGGGAGGGAGGAAGGAACCTCCTTAAAGCAGACATGTCAAAAACTCTGCTCGAATTCGATTAAACAGGACGGCGAAGAACGCGGCGGCGCCAAATCAACGAGTACAGTCAATCCTAAGGCCGACAGTCCTATAGGAATACTCTCTGAGTTCTTTCGGAGTAATTTTCGGCATACCCCTAGGGCTACAAAACTAAGCTCTAATAAAGAAGGAGAAAAATGATTAAGAAGATACGGCAGGGGGATTTTGAAAGATCCTAGGAGTAGTCGAAAGAAAGATCCTACGGCTAGATCCTAGGTTACTAAGGAGGGGAAAACTGCACTTCGACCGAAAGCGAGGTCAACAAGGTGTTGGGTGGATTTGCATATTTCAGGAACTCTTCGTATCTTTCATTTGTCATGACTCCATCAATTTGTTCACTAGCAAGCTCCCATTGCAACTTGACATTTAAATACCACCAAGTTGTCTGATACCTTAAAAAATGGGCTCTTATGACAACATCGTTGCTTCTTTTGTCTTTGATGGTTTGCGGGAAGGATTGCAAGGGAGAAAAGATCAAAAGAGAAAAAGAGCAACAAGGGAAAAGAGCGCAAGGAAGCTATGCAGTTTGCAGGAGTTGCATGTAAGCATTTTTCCACGTGAGAATTTTATTGTAACTTCCTTGAGTATGACAAGATCATTGTGACTTCCTTGAGTATAACTTCAAGTGGCCATGTGGATTATTCATGCATGGTACTTAATGAGTTTCTATATGAGGACAGATGGCCAATGTAAAATGCTTTTATGAGAGAAAGTGATATTATTAAAACACAGAAGACTTGAGATTTAGTCTCGATTCAAATATTTTATATAAAAATATGCAGCGTTAACTCTCACCAGAGGCTTAAGCTTGAGTTGAAAATGACCACGAATAATAATTCAAGTAGCTTAACTCCCAAACAACCTTTAGTTCACTCCCTGACATATACGTAACGCACGTTTAAATTTTTGGGCATAAGAAATGTCTTAAAAATAATTTTGATTTCATTCATTTTGAGTGTGAAAATGTACCTCACTTCTGACTTGTTAGGAATTTTAAAGCTGAGTTGAAATGTCTTAAAAATGATTTTGATTTCATTCATTTTGAGTGTGAAAATGTACCTCACTTCTTACTTGTTAGGGATTTTAAAGATGACTTGATTTTAAAATTAGTGTTGATTTCAATCTACAACCAACCATATGATCAACCATATGATGGACTGTGCATGGGGAATATGCCTTACAAATAATTTTGATTTCATTTATTTTGAGTGTGAAAATGAACCTCACTTTTGACGTTTGAGGGATTTTAAAGGTGACTAAATTTTAAGTTATATTATAATCAACATCATAGTTATGAGTGTCAAAAATTGACTTGACACGACAACACGACTCGAACTCGGCTCGACAATCCATGTTAGAGTTGCCCCAAATAATTTTTTAGTCGGGTTCGGGTCAGAGGATTTGATCGATTTATTATTCGGGTCGGGTTCGGAAAAAACCCAAACATGACCCGAATAAGCATGAAAGTTCGGGTCGAGTTTGGGTTAGCGGGTAAAGCTCGAGTTCGGGTCGGGTTAGGGTCTTAGTTTTTGACCCGTTTATTATTTGAGTCAGTTCAGGTTAACTTTATTTGAGTCGGGTCATCTTTGGGTCGAGCCCGAACCTAACCCACTGACCCGAATTGACACCCCTAATCGTAGTTTTGATTTCTCTTATTATCATCATAAGATTTGATAAATATTTTTTTCATTTATGTAAAATCCCTTCTATCTTCAAGCAACTATGTTAGAACTATTTGCAAGATCCATAATTTCATCAATTAGCAAAGAATCATCAGCCTTTTTTAATCTATAAAGAATAAAAAGTTTCATTTAAAAAGACAATTCTATTTCAACGAATAATCAATATATTAAGAAACTTTTTTATTGAAACACTCATAGAATCTTTTGTTCAAATACTTCGCAATAGCTGACCGAGTAAAATTTATGTGTTTGTCTCTCTCTTTGCTCACTAGCTATAAAGGTTTCTCTATATGATGATATATTATCACAATGATGAAGCACATATATATAAGTTTATACTAATATTTTTCATCTAAGATAAATGTTATAACATTTCGAAATGAAATTTCCCCACAGCATAATTTATAATGTAATTGTTCCACATGTAATGGTTAATTTGTACTCATTGGTATATGTGCTATCTAAGATCAATCAAATATCTAAAGCAAAAATATATATCCCGCTAGTGTCTATTTCCAACGTAATCCTTTAACACCGAGAAAAACCTATAAATTATATTTTTATCATAAGCAACGCAAGTTAACTTGACAAACAAATCTTATTTTTTTTATATATTATCTCTCAAATGAATACATTCATTTGTAAGGCACTGGACCACGAAGTTTAATTGCTTCAACCAAGTGAACAAGTGCAACACGAATGTGAAAAATGAGGGAGGAAGTACTTGTCCATCTCACACAAAATTAGTACAATATCAATCTGAAGTTTCTCTAAGCTGATTGGATTGATTACCTTAGAACATAAAAATTTCAAAAATTGTGACATCTCAACAAGAACACTAATAATTTCTTTCGATAGAGTACAAGATTTAAATGCAATTGGTAAAATATCTTTAAATAAGCACATGACAATAATGACTCTTTAGACATTATATTCTAGTCACTTATTTTAACAGATCTAGAATTATTTGACACATATCCTCTAAGCATTTTCATATTTTTTTAGTATTTCACTTAGTATTTGTTTTTCTTTTTTGACATTGTGCAATAAGTTGAGGATAAAATAAAATTATCATTCTCTAAAATGTAAGGATGTAATTCTTTTTTTACACCAATATTAATCAAGTCTTGTCGTGCTTGTAGATTATCCTTTGATTTGTCAAGATCTAGTAGTGTAGATATGAAATTATTACAAACATTCTTCTTCGTGCATGTCATTCAAATTATGTGGCAAAATATTGTACTCCCAATAAGATAAGCAAAAGAAAATACATTTTTTTCTTCTATTTTAACATATCATCATACCCTTCTGTTATCGAACTGGTATGCTTCCTTTACTTGCTCTTTTGGATTATATTATTCTTTTTACTAAAATAGTTTGCAGAGACTACAATTATGATAAAACTTAATTACCAATGATTCTTTGAAGTGCAGGTCTGAGTTCTTCTGTATTATCAAAGTAGTGCTTCTATTGGCAAAAAAGATGACTTTACGACAACCAACATTGATGACTCATGAAAGAAATTTTTTTACTTTTGTACGGCCATAAAAATTCAGTATTTTCAACACAACATGGATATGAAAATCTTCCTTGATTACCCCACCCGGATAACATATCATATACAAGAGAATCATAGATAGTCCATAACAATGTTACATTTGTTTTGAAAATTTGACATGTTGTATCATAACTTTGAACTCCCGATCATAATTCTTGTAACTCTTCAATTAATGTTGAAGGTAAATATCAACGTAATTAACTGAACTTCTCTCTTTTGGTATTATGGTAGACAAATATAAGATGTATGTTTCATCCCAATGCATGGAAGTAAATTATATGTAACCAAAAGTACAGGCCAAATTCTGTATGAACTGCTCATAAGTTTGAAAGGATTAAATCTATTGGTGATCAAACGTAAATGAATATTTCTTTGATCTAAAGCATAATCAGGATATAATTTGTCAAATGATTTCCATGGATCAACATCAATAGCATGACACAACACTTCATCTCTATTATAGTGTTTAGAGTGTCGTATCATATCTTCAATGGATTTTTTTTTTATTTGTAAAATCGTTATAATCTAGGTATTAATGAAAAATATCAAACAACTTTACAACTTTAGCTGATTTTTTAGGTTTTTTTTTTTTTTCTTCTAAAACTTTGTCATTCTCAACCAATCGTGATGAGCTACAAAATAGGACATGCATCTTGGTTAGTATTATCTCGTCAAAATAACATGCAATCATTGGGCAAGCATCCATCTTTGTGTACCCGATATCAAATGCTTGCAAAACGTTTTTAACCTCATGTATTTTCAGGCAATAAAAATCCTTGAGGGAAACTAATCAACAACAATTCTAACATATTGAAAGATTTTGTTATCCAAGAATGTAGATATTTTAGATGATACAAATATAATATGAAAGATAATTTTGAGAATGACTTACAACCAAGATATAATTATGCCTCTGCATCTTCAAGAAGTTTTGAAAATTTATCAGAATTATTTGTTGCATCTCTACTATAATATACATGATCACCTTCAATGTTTATTGTGACATCATTTGGATAAGGTGCATCTCTTAGTAATTTTTCCATGATATCAATCTTGGATTCTTCTTTCCAATCTAAAATTTGCTTGGAAGTAATCTCAATGCTAATTAATTTATTTATTGTAGCTACACTGACAGGATAATGCTCTTTCCCATGTCAATTTCACACGATGTGTCCACAAAAAAATCCCTTAGAGATCAAGTACATCCTAATATCTTTGAAACCATGGTACTAACTATTAATGCATATGTTGCATGGACATAAAATTTTGTCTGATGTATTTTGCTCTGACTTACAAATTCCAAGAAATTTTCGACATCTCTTTTATGTTTAGAACTCTATTTAGACTTGGTTATCCATCTCTTATTCATTAATGTTGAAAAATGAGTATTAAAATTAAAACTAGTAAATGTTGGGCATGAGATTATTGAAATAATAATAAAAATTGTAAAGCAAAGAATAGTGATTTGGAGCCAACATAGCTCAGACTAGACATTAATAAGTTATTTTGCGAATTCTAAAAAGTATATCAAATTAATTCAAGAACCAAAATCTAATTAGTTACAAAATTACACTGATAATGAAAATGATTCAATATTAGCTTTGATCATGATAATATATTAATCAATGAAAGATACTTTCACAATCTTATCACATAATCATTCAAGCAAGTAACAAATAAGCATCACAAGTATGTTAAGTATAATATAAAATAATTTTGTTACAAGAAAATAAGCTACAATGATATTTGTGTGATTTGGCCAAACCATCTAACATCCAAACCAAAACATCCCCTTGCTTAGGATTCCACTACCAACCGCCCCACTCGAAAATTGATAGAAAAATAATCACAAATTTCTTCATGGTGAGATTGTGAGTTTCGGGAAGGAGAAAAGAATGTTTGGGGAGGCAAAAGTAGAGGAGAAGGTAGCTAGTGCGCGATCCTGAAAATGAAAGGGGTGTATGCTCAGTTCGAGAGAAAAGGAAACAAATCGTGGTTTTAACCGCTTCCTTCCTATAAGAGCAGTTTTAAAAATGTCATTTTTTCGCTGCTTTTACTTTTTTTTCTTTTTTTTCTTTTTTTTTTTTTTGTAGTGAAAGCAAACCTTATGAAAGTAAAATGTGACATATAAGCAGAATGAGCAGCAAATCATATCAACAAATGTGAAAACTGAATTTAAAAACAATGTTCAAAAACATTTTTTTCTCAATAAAAAAGGAAATAAAATTACTTCTTGAGTAGATAAGCGTCAACTCACTGCTTTGAAAACAATAACAAGTTATGGAAATGAAATTACCGGAGTATATAATCATTAAGTGCTACCTATTTGTGAATGAAAACTCTTACTTCATTTTACGAGGGCAATGCTTAACCAAAGATAGGTAGTGGAATGCAGCCTGACCTCAACGCCAGAAGTTAGATATCCTCTCGAAAGCAAGTTCTACAATAACTAAGATGTCTTAACAGAACTCTTACTTTATAAATGACAGTTTGATAATTTATGGGGCCAAAGAACTCCAATGTCGATTACAACTTATTTATCAAGCATACAAATCACATGTTATTTGAGGAAATTCAAGCTACATATACAATCAAATTCTGTGTATATTATAAACTGAATCATCTTCTTATCTAAAACTATGAACATTTCTAAACCTCATCCAAAAAAAAAAAAATGCAAACACTCGTACAAAGAAACAGCTTTGAAACATATGATTCACAAAAGAACCTCTATATATTTCAATATTGAAAGAACAAAATAAACATCAAATGACCAATAGTTCATTATGAAAGAAGAACAATCAAACAATATTGAAAGTAGGTACCAAATGTAGGACTTTGGTTGTTTATGAAGGGCTCGGAAAACTCATTAGACATACCTTGGATGCAAATCGTCGGATTTGAGTTGGCGGGTATAGGGGTGTAAACAAGCCGAGCTTGAGCGAGCTCAATCTTGGCCCGTGTTCGGCTCGTGAACAGTGTGTTCGTGTTCGATTCGTATTCAGCTCGAAACCAGCTCTTTAAAATTAATTGGAAAAAATAGATGTAGAGTGTTGAACTCGAACCTGACCATCTCTGTGCAAAAAAGATGTTAAACCATATGACCACACTTGTTGTTATGATTTAAACTTAGATATAAATATATATAATATATTATTATACAAATAAAAATTATAATTTATTTATTTCGAGCTAAAGCAAGTCGAGTCATAAGAGAAAAAAGGGTTATTTGTGTTCGGCTCGTTTATAATTCGAGCTTAAAAATTTTTTTCGTGTTCGACTCGTTTACTTAACAAACAAACCAAACACAGGTTGTTTGCGAACAACGAATTTTTTTTACAGCCCCTAAATTACCCCTGTACCAAACAGTGGGGTGTTGCCCCCGCACCCCCAACCCACATAATGTAACTCCCCTGATTTGACAGATCCTTCCGCTCCACTCCGGTTGTGGGCTCTGCTCCGCTCCAGCATATATCCCATTTATGGTATATGAGTCATACCTAACAACTTGTTAAGAAATTAGAGCGAAGAAAAACAGGAATCAACACAAATCCAGAAGAACACTAAGAGATTTAACGAGGTTCGGCAAAGATGCATTTGTCCTCGGGAGCAAAGCGGTGACTTTTCTAATAATCCAGAAAAAGAGTACAGCGGCAACTAGCAGATATGGGAGGACACCAGCTCCAAATTTGTGAAGAAAGAGGGTGATGTCAAACCAAATTGAAGGGAAACTTGGGCGTCTAGAAGGCGCTTGACAAACCTCTTTGGTGGAGCTTGGAGGCAAATCATTAGAGCTAGGAGGGCGGAGATGCTTGGTGATTGGTGGAGCTATGCGGAGACCGGCGCAAATGTTGCAAAAGCGAGGAAAGTTTGAGGCTAGACTTTCTAGTGATCCAACCATTGCAAAAAGGAGGAGAGCTTGGAAGAGGAGTCGTAGGAAGTGCAAGAGAGTCACAGTTGCGGGTTAGGACAAGGGAATGGATTGCGTAAAAGAAAACGAAGGGGTTATTGATAAGCGTATGGAGGCTTAGGTGTGGTGGTTTAAACAACTATTAAAGGTCTCTTTTAACAATGGTTTGAAAACCACTGCAAACTTATGTTGCTAAAAACACATTTTTTTATAGTGAGTACAATATCCATCGAATAGTCACCAGAAATTTAGAATTGGTTGTCACTGGATGTTGAAAATTGAATGTTATTTTCTGCGAACCTGAAGCAATGTTGGCCAACCAATGTCCAATGATCTAAGAAAATGTACATTGACAAAGTATGATAGTGTGTTAAGATTTGGACATTGAGTAATGTTAGGAGTTGGATGTTGGTGAATGATAGTCAACTATTAACATCAAATGATGTGGGCCAACAAGCAGCACTAAAAAGTGATAGAAGACGACATGAGTCAAATGCTTGCAAGAAATGGTCACTAGGGGTGTAATGTGATGATCTTCAACAAACATCTAATGTTGTGGTCCACAAGTATCAATGAAGGGTGATTATACAACAACAACAAATTCTTAATCCCACTACGTGGGGGTTGGCTACATGAATCTTTTTTCTCCATTGTGCCCTATTTAGTCTCATATTAATGAAAGGTGATTATAGCCATAAAATGGATGTCAATCAAATGTGGACATCACTGTCCAGGAAATTCCAATAAGTGGATTTCTGTTGTTGTTGAGCGATACGCATTAGTAAAATATGATGACAAACATCAAGAGTTGGATGTTTGTAAATGTTGGGAGTGAGATGTTAGCAAACATTTGGTAGCGATCCAACAAGTGTTGATGAAGGGTGACTACTCGTGTCTGGTGTTAGACTTCAATGATCATCAAGAGTTTAACACCATAGTTACCAATACAAAATATGGTGACAGGAATCAAAAGCAGACTCCAGTTAGTGAATGTTGGTTAATGATTGACAATTGATGATGTAGGTGATGAATGGCATTGGGAGTAGGATGTAAACAAAGAAAGTTGGTCGACGAACGTCAATAACTGACCAAAAACAATTACTACCATTAGTAAGACGTTGATTGAGAAATGTTAGTCAATGAACATTAGTCAACATAGTTAAGAGGTGATTGGCATTAGTAGTAGGATGTTAGTTGGCATGCATTGGTTCGAAATCAGGCAACACCAAACAACAAACATCTAATATTTCTATGAACACTGTGATGGTCATCTAGTGACTCTAAAAAGAATCAGAGCTTCTAAATTTTCTACAACTCCAAAGTGCTCAAAGTTAAACATACTAAAAAAAGAGAGAATAACATAGGTTTATTAATATATTTTAAGGGAAACGTTCAACCCATGTCTAGAATTATCCTAGAATGTTTCTTATTTTATTAGATTGAATCCTTACCTAATAGAAGAATGATGAAAAAATCCCATTTGCGGGCTAGTAATCAACCCGTTTGATCCATGGGCAAGTAGCCCATTGGCTAATGACATGGACTCAACAATAGTAAAGTCTCCAATTGATGAACATAAGGCGCCATCTTGAAGGTTTATATAAAATATTATGCGACCTAACTAGTTAGTAAATAAAATAACAATGTTGGGCAGCTTTAAGACTAATTGAAGCAATAATCAAAAAGTCTTACGAAACGAATTTAAAGCTTGCGAAAACCGATGATTGAAATTTGCCATTTTTTAGGAGTTCTACCTCTTAATGTAAATCCAATGCAACAAATAACTTGTGATTTACTCCTTTATTGAGGTTGCAATCAAAAAGGAAAGTTTAGATCTTCAAATCCTCCCTCCAACAAACTGCATGTGATCTAGGCAATTTCATCACACTCTATGAACTTTTTGTGACTGCTCGTGATGAAAGATTGCAAAAGACGACCATCCAAGCAGCTAATTAAGTAACGGATAGCAACAATAGTGGCAGTGACTAAATGAGTAAGAGGATGAGAACAGAACAAGAGTCAAGAGTTTGTTTAAATGAATGTAAAAAATGTGGGCCCCATTTAGAAAAAAGTTTCAGTTAATTTTGGCAATTTTCATGTCTAAACAAATTTGTATCGATGTGATTTAAACATTTTTGGAATCGTCTTAACAAAGTGCTTATTTTGAGTTTAGGCAAATAAAATTCAAATTCAGCTTTGCTTTTAAATATTTTTAAATGTTATTAATTATTCTTTTGGGCTTGCTTTTTAGGTCATGTAGACTCAAATTAGAATGATTTTGATATTGGCTGAATCATCTCATAGAATTAGTCATGTAGATTATAAGTTTGATGAGATATAGCTGGTGTGATTCTCGAAATATTTTTTTCATTTTCTACACCATAATTTGATTATTTTTTATCCAAAGAATTGTGTAAAAATTTGTGCTTGATCAGATCAATTTAATAAGCCATGGCAAGTAATAAATAATTAATTATTTATATAAGCTAATAAGGGATTAATCATATATTTAATCCTACCATTTAGGTTTAGTTAGTGTCAATATAATTTAGGCTCAAATCTATGATAAATTGATTTATTAACAAAAGTATTAAATAACTAAATATTCACATATGATAATTAGAAAGTATTTAGTATTTTAATTAAGATCATAAGGATTTAATTTTGTTAATTTCAAGAACTAAACATAGGATAATTAATCAATATCAATTAGCCAAATTAATAGATAATTAAATATTCACTTAGGATAATTAGCCATTCATTTTGGGTATTTATTGGAATATTAAAATTATTATTAGGATTTAATTATAGTAATTAATCTAAGAAATTTAATCTGTTCTTTAATTAGCAGAGTAATCAGTTACTACCTGTTTGTTTAACTTAATTAAGTATTACTTAAGATAAAATATGTTAACTAATTCTAAATTTGACTAGTCAAGGATAATATAGGATTAAACTAGGCTAATTTAAGATTTGGTTAAAATATTATGTGACCTGACAAGTTAGTAATTAAGGTAATAATATTGGGTAGCTTTAACACTAATTGATACAATAATAAAAAATATTATGCTAAGTGCTAAATTAAACTTACTACTTATTTGTTATGTTAATAAATGCTGATATCAGACTATGGATTGAATAAACGTAATGCAGCTAATCGCATAAATTACTTCATTTATAAATAGATTATCTGAAGTGATCAATAATAAAAAAATAATTAAAATTATGACTGGATTATATTCATGACATGAGCTATCTAGTAGATCCATCAAGGCAGCTCAACTACAGTGCTCATCTAAGTACCTGGACAAGGTGATGAATTAACACTAATCGACCAAGGCAGCTCGAATAACTAGCTCAGAGAATGATTTTGATATTGTATTAATAATTAATAAATGTTATTAATTATTCTTTTGGGCTTGCTTTTTAGGTCATGTAGACTCAAATTAGAATGATTTTGATATTGGCTGAATCATCTCATAGAATTAGTCATGTAGATTATAAGTTTGATGAGATATAGCTGGTGTGATTCTCGAAATATTTTTTTCATTTTCTACACCATAATTTGATTATTTTTTATCCAAAGAATTGTGTAAAAATTTGTGCTTGATCAGATCAATTTAATAAGCCATGGCAAGTAATAAATAATTAATTATTTATATAAGCTAATAAGGGATTAATCATATATTTAATCCTACCATTTAGGTTTAGTTAGTGTCAATATAATTTAGGCTCAAATCTATGATAAATTGATTTATTAACAAAAGTATTAAATAACTAAATATTCACATATGATAATTAGAAAGTATTTAGTATTTTAATTAAGATCATAAGGATTTAATTTTGTTAATTTCAAGAACTAAACATAGGATAATTAATCAATATCAATTAGCCAAATTAATAGATAATTAAATATTCACTTAGGATAATTAGCCATTCATTTTGGGTATTTATTGGAATATTAAAATTATTATTAGGATTTAATTATAGTAATTAATCTAAGAAATTTAATCTGTTCTTTAATTAGCAGAGTAATCAGTTACTACCTGTTTGTTTAACTTCATTAAGTATTACTTAAGATAAAATATGTTAACTAATTCTAGATTTGACTAGTCAAGGATAATATAGGATTAAACTAGGCTAATTTAAGATTTGGTTAAAATATTATGTGACCTGACAAGTTAGTAATTAAGGTAATAATATTGGGTAGCTTTAACACTAATTGATACAATAATAAAAAATATTATGCTAAGTGCTAAATTAAACTTACTACTTATTTGTTATGTTAATAAATGCTGATATCAGACTATGGATTGAATAAACGTAATGCAGCTAATCGCATAAATTACTTCATTTATAAATAGATTATCTGAAGTGATCAATAATAAAAAAATAATTAAAATTATGACTGGATTATATTCATGACATGAGCTATCTAGTAGATCCATCAAGGCAGCTCAACTACAGTGCTCATCTAAGTACCTGGACAAGGTGATGAATTAACACTAATCGACCAAGGCAGCTCGAATAACTAGCTCAGAGAAACAACTCGGCCACCAGGCACACATAGAGAACTGAGGTGGGTTCTTACAAACAACTAAAATGACTTCAGCAAATTACCTCTGCGTTGCCTCAATCGACATACGTGTTACTTAAAATGAAGTGCGCGAGAACAAATACTAAAGTGGTAAACCCTTAACAAAGAGAGGCGTAAAAGAGATTATAATAATGGGAATGTAGGAAAAGATATATCAACATGGGGCATAAGGCAGCTAAGCCATATAGTGAATGAGCTAGAGGAAAAATAAATTAGGTATTTCTTGATATATGTATTATTATGACATGTAATATATCTCAGTTCAGCCCGTTATAAATATGGATGACAACTACAATGTAAAAGGACCCTTCTTCTTGAATATTGAAGCCACTCATTTCTTCTAATTTTGTACCACTATTCTTTGTGCCCGCTATCTTTTCTAGCTTTTTCTTGTTGGTATGAATCCATGGATCCAACAAAAATATTCATTAAAATTAATTAGGATAATTGCTGATTAATTAAATTAAGTAAAAATAAACTTTGAATGCATAATCAACAAAAGATTAAACAAAGTAAAAAATTTGTCAACCCTTGAGTTCCTTAAATGATTCATTATTTGGATTGACTTAGCAATTGGGATTCATTAATTCCAACAAAATTCTAGGTTTAGCAAATTCCAGATATTAAGAAGCCCCTTAAAGTTCTTTAACTATATTTACATCAAATCCAACCTAGTTCTACAATCAAGGAGAAAAAACATTCACTTGTTGATGTGATCTAGATCACCAAAGAAAGCTCAGAATATAAAAATCAGTGTTTGATGCAGCTAAAAGGGCCTAAACATGAGTGGAATTTCTAGCCAAATACTGCAACTTTAAACAGTCGAGTTGAACCATATATATTTTCCAATTCATTCTTGTTATTTCTAACTTGAGCCAAAGCTCTCCAATTTTAGCATTCCCTCGTTGAATTTCTCTGATCTGATTCTGCGCAAATCATTCATTCCCGTCCTTTTCTTTTCTAAAACAAAACCCTCCATCCATGATCCAGCACGGAAAGCACTCATCAATCCAAAAAATAAGCATTGATCAAATCACTACTACTGAAAGAGAAATTTAAACTGAAGAAACTGACATTCATACCAGCGACGGAGTAATTGTTCTCCGGTGAAGCGAACAGGAAAGCATCAGCTTCAGCTATTTTTCTGCGGAAAGCCTCGACGACAGGAGGGTAAGTACCGTTAACCTCAAGATCAGTGTTGATCAATGGAAGCTCAGAGATGTCCACGTGCTCGATCTCTATCCCCTCAATAGACCGCTCGCAGAGTTCCACAGCTTCAAGATAGAACAAATAGATTCACAGATTTAGATATCCAAAAAGAAGGAGAGCAAAGGAAGAAAGGCAAGGTGAGAAATAGAGAGATGCCGCTTCGAATGAGTCCGCTGTTGAAGGAAGCTCTGCGAAGAGAACCGCTTATAGCCACCACCTTGATTGGTGGTTTCGCCGCCATGGCCAACGATCACTTCTCTCGCCGCCGGCTCTGGGCGACAATTAATGAACCAAATATAAATAAGAACAGATGTTGACGACAAAACTCTCTTAGAGAAATTATTCGATCACCCCAATGGAAAATTAAAAAAAATAATAATAATAAAAGTAGGGCTCACGAAAATACATTCATCGGCGGTTGAGATCGCGATCACCCCAATGGAAAATTAAAAAAAATAATAATGATAAAAGTAGGGCTCACGAAAATACATAACACTTGTATGAAATAATTTTTTCATATAATAATACAAACTCTAGCATAATTATATGATATATTATTTAATAATAACATATTACAATTTAATGTTAATATATGTTTTAATTTAATATAAATTTTAGTTATTTTAATTTTAATAAAAAAATTACTTATAATGTATACATTATCTTATTTAATTGTTGTAAAATATTTTAATTCCTTAAAGTGGAACTAAATGCTGAAATGAGAAAACGCATTACACATGTGTATATCACCCCAATTTTATTTATTTAGATGTCTATCCTAAATGAGGCATGTGGAAATCTGATGGCGGAAATTTTCCAAGGGAACATACATACCGTTCAATTCTTATGTATTTACATATATAATTGATGTGTGTTAGAAAGTCTACCGTCATAGAGTGATTACTTAACATTTTAGTGTGGTACGAGACTCCAAACTCCAGCACATAATTAGATAATAAAAGAGAAGTGAGAGGAAAAACCTCGATTTTTACTTGGAAAATTCTGTAAATGAGAAAATCACGAGGTCTAACCCAATTGAAATGATCCACCATGTAATTTTGAGTAAATGGGTTCACTATTCTCTTGATTTAGAGAAGATTGAGCTATAAGGGTTGATAATGGTAGTTCATTGATAATACATTTATTCTAACTATAATGAATGTAGTTTTCGATGATAAGTTGACTATAAGGGTTGTAGTCGATTGTTATGGAGGCAATTGTCGTCGTGAATGTTATAGATAATGGTCGTAGTGTCGGCTTGTTGTATAGGTTGTAGTTGAAATTCATAAAAGTAGTTGGACATGTGCTTCTGAAACGTCGGTTGGCCACAAAGGTTGTAGTAAAAAGCTACAAGAATTGTGAGTCATGTAGGTCATAATTGGTCACATTGACCAGCCCGTAGGCTGTAGGGGCCAGAGTCGAATGTTGCACTAATTATGAACCACATAAGTCATAATTGGTCATATAGCTATAGTGATGAGCTATGACGATGTTCGTGGGTCGCATGAGCCTAAGTTGGGAGCTACATGAGCTATGAAAAGTTGGAATTGGAAAGTTTTTGGGCATCTTTATGATATTGTTTCCAACGCTGAAGAAAAGGTTAATTCTTCGGAGCTAAAAAACTATAATAATGGTAGCAGTTGGGATGTTTTGATGCAACATCAATGAGCTATGTGATGTTAATAAACCGTAAGGGTAGGAGTCGGGAGCTACACAAATTGTGTATCATGTAGGTCGTAGCTGGTCACGTGGGTCATAATGGTGAGTTGTGATGACGTCAGTAAGCCACGAGAGCTGGAGTCAGGAGAGCATAAGCTATGTGCTGCATAGATCGTAGTTGGTCATGTAGGACATAGTGATGAGTTGTGATGACGTTTCGTTGGCCATGAGGACCAGAGTTGAGAGCCTCAATCGTTGTGCACCATGTAGGTCATAGTATTGAGCTTTGATGACGTTTGTAGGTCGTGAGAGAACACGGGTTGTGTTCCACATAGTCCATAGTGGTGAGCTATGTTGATGTACGTAGGCCGCAGGGGTGGAGTCTGAAGCTGCATGGAGGGAGCTCTAAGAGTGAAGAAAGTCACCATCTTTGGGATGTATTTATTACACCGTCTTCAGAATGTGTCGTTGTACCGTAAGTGAGGTCTGTTGTTGCTTTGTGATGTTCATCGGGGTTTTCCAGTACATGCTTTGACTTCACAAGGTACTTTGCTACAAGAAACAGGTGGCAATCAATGATGGTCGATTATAGCTAGCGGTAGTTGGAGGTGTATGGGGTCAAATTTGGTTGAAGAAAGTGACAACTAGAGTTGACCAGATCTGCGGTGTAGGATGTTGAGTTGCAGCTCCCTCTTTTGCAGACTCTGGTCTTTCTCATGCCTAAGGTCCAAGTCTCCTTCTCATGAGGGCGGTAAGGCTTAATTTATAGAGTACAAGTTACAAATAATGAAGGAATTTGGGCCACTCTTGATCGAACAACCGAGAAAAATCCCCTTGATTGGACAGTGTTCGTTGGACATTTTAATGCCTTGATGATGTTAGGATTGAGCGATCTTGGGTTCATTGGACTTGTCTTGCCTAGACACTCGATTAGTTATATGTTTGTCAAATTTGGGATCTATTTGACCTTTCAACTATGCTTGGAAAGCTTACAAAGCATTTTACTGGCTTGATCGTGATTTGACTAAAATTGGACCGATTATGATATAGTTGGGTCCGTCTCTTCAAACTAGATGAATTTTGGTCGAAGTTTAAGCATTTTGTTGTTAAAAAAGCTGCTTTGAGATGTGTCTCACATGCATTGAGATTCGTGTTGGATGATAGAAATTTTTTTATAGTATATCAGTTGTCCCATATTTTTTGGCAAGACCAATTTTGTAGTTCGAAAATATCAAAATCTAGAGCACTTTATATTTTCATGATATATTAAAACAATATTGATTAATGATTTAAGTGTTATGCATGTAAATATATAGATTTTGATGGTGTATCAGTTACCCCATTAATTTTTAGCAAGTCCAACTTAAATTATTTTCTTCTTTAATTAGTTTTAAGTTGACCTTAACATTTTTTGAATAATTATTTTTTGAATTATTTATTTTTAAATTAGCTTAAAGTTATTTATAATGTTTTTAAGTTAGTTTTAAGTTATTTAATTTACATTTAAGTTATTTTAAAGTCCCTAAAAGTTTTAAACCAAATATACTCACAAATGATAAGCATTTAATTAAAATGTTCACAAGAAGAACCTGCATGTGAGAGGTTCCCCTCCTTCCTTTATTTTATTTTGTTTCATTTTCATTTATTTATATATGGAAAGAACTACACATGATATATGAAGATCATGAAACATGACATATGCGTGGGTTGGACCACATATGAAACATGAATTAAACTAGACCATACATGAAACATGAATTAAAGTTGACTACACATGAAACATGGAGTATAGAATGAAGTTAAATTTGGTTAGGATCATGTTAGGTTAAGCTTCGACTAGAGTTGAGCTAGGTTGAGCTAGGGTTAGGCTAGGTTGAGTAAGGGTTGAGCTGGGTTCAGTTAGGGTTGAGTTGGGTTCAACTAAGGTTGAGCTGGGTTCGGTAAGGGTGAGCTAAGTTCAACTCGGGTTAGGCTAGGTTTAGCTAGGGTTGGCTAAGTTGGGTTAGGATTTGAGTTAGGTTAGGCTAGGTTGGTTTAGGGTTTGGGTAAGGTTAGGTTAGGGTTAAAGCAAGGTTGGGCTAGGTTGGGTTCAGACTAAGTTGGGTTCGAGCTAATCGAAGTCTGAACCAAACCTAAGACTAACCTAATTATTTCATTTCATTGGTTTAAAAAAAAACAAAATACAAAAAAACTAAAATACAAAGGAGAAAAAAGACTTATCGGAACGAAGCCAACCACCGAGCACACCACCGAAAGCAACGCAGGAAGAGGAGGAAGGACAATCATAAAATCACTAGAGAGGTAGTGTCGGTCATTTTTTATAATGATTTAGAATATATATAATTTTGGTTTTGAAAGTAGCATTGAAAATGAGATCATATAGATCTCATTCATTTAATAGTTTAGATAGTTGAGCACGATACTACAAGTGATACACCACCCCGAAAGGTAAGCACACAACTTGTTAGTAGGCTTAACCATTTAAACTACAAAATTTATGACATTTTTTCAGTCTGAACACTTTGTGACCGACAATTTCCCTACCTAATACAAAGATTAGATAGGGTTTATATTACCTGGATTCCTAATTCCCTATAGAGATAGACCTTTATATTTAATTATATCTTAAATAATTAAAGTCACTTAAAAAAACTCTCGATTAACATCAGGGGTTTCGTCTTCAAGAAATCAAAGTTAAGTTTTCACGATTGTTTGTAAAAAGTCAAATGGAAGGGCTCAATTTGGAACAGTTATTTTCGGAATCCAAAAGAGTGAATAGTAGGAGATATCGAAGATATTGAAGAAGCCTCGGTGACATCTAAAATTAATATATAGTTTGGATTTACATTTTTGAAAGAGATAATATAATTTTTCAATCGTGCAATTTATTAGAATTTGAGAATTATATTTACACGACATATGCAAAATAGCCCAAGAAGACAGGAGAAGTTATGTGTACCGAACAACCGCCTCAGAAGCCTAAAAAGTGTTTAGGACTTATATTCACACGACATACGACCGTACAAAAGTCTAAAAAACGTGATGATTTACGTTGTGCAAGAAGAACAACCTCGAAGTCCTAAAGGGTTTAAGTTGTTTAAGACTATCAAAAAATTCTACTGAAGAACATCCTTCACTTCATGTTATAGTTTCGACCATCGTCCGAAGATTGTCCACTGCTCGATCGTGCATCACCTTGTTACGAGAAAAGAGGAGAGAAGTGAACTATGCTTAGAACGGTTTATCCCAAGTCCTTATTTTTATTTAGTGTGATCTTGTGCAAAGTGTTTTGGAATAATTTTATTTTATGTTAAGCGACACCGGTTAAGATCTCATGGTTCTATCATCCCGGCATGACTGTTAATTTTGGATTTACTTGGTCTAAATAAGTTGTTTGACTCATTTAAACTGGATGATTCTACTTAGCAACCGTAGGTTACCTCATTCGAGATATTCTCGTAAATCCAAAAAAAAGGTAAATTATTATGATCTTATTATTAATTTATTAAAGTTTTAAAACATTATTTATGATTAAAAAAAACTTGTTATGAAATTTTGAAAAGGTGTTGAAATTAAAAAAAAAGTATGTTGACTTTGCATTATAAGGTCTCAATCCTATACATATTTTCTACATTTGCTATTCAAGAGTGTTATAAAAATATGCTAGAAGCATAGTAAATAATAGCAAAATAATAATATTGCATGTATGACAGAGCATATGTAGTGAAGTGCAGTAAATAACAAGAGAATAACTTTGCAGGTATAAGGAAATATGAACAGGAAAGAGCAGTAAAAAAAGAAAAGCTCAGTGCATACCTGTGGACTCTGACAAAGCTTAAAAAAGAATTGCAATTAGGTAGCACAAGTGTATATAACAAAATTAAGCCAATAGTTGCAATTTAAATATAAAAGAAGACTTTAAACACGCATGTTTTCATAAAAAGTTAAGTGATAAGCATATGGAAACTTAGAAAGCGGTATAAGAATTTAGATTGGGGACGGGCTAAGCTTTAGACTTCTAATTTGTTATAATCCCACAGGCAACCTAGGCATTGAAGTTTATATATCAATATTGAATAGCAGCTACCAGCAAAACACTCTAAAAACACTTTGGGCAACTTTGAATCCCTATTACCTGAATGACAAATGAACATGTAACAGGTAAGCCTTTCCGATCATATGTGTTATGTATCTGTAATGTAGTATTTCTGTAGCATTGTAATTTCAAGATTTTCAGCAACCGATGTTATAAAGCTATAGTTCACAAGTCATTCAAGATTGGGGTTAAAGCTTCCAATAGCCTAAAGAAATGAGAAGGGCAGCTACTAATCAATTATTGGTTTAAAAGTTTCAGCTATATAAGCATGAATATAGTTTTACATCATCGGCCTTTAACCCCAAATCGTCCAACTTATAGCATCGGTCGATGCTCCATATAAATATCCAATCATAGAAAGAGATGAAAAAAGAATAGTGTTCAATTTATAATTTAAACCGGCCTCATATCACGGGACTAAATCATGCGGGCAAAGAAGATATTTCCTCAAAGAGGAATTATAAATTGCCTCATCGCCCATGTCTAGACCCAATATAAAATATTATAGTTTAGAGAAATGTTTCCCACACATAATTTCTGCACCACATGATGACATAGTAGAACATAATGCCAACAACAAATTCCCAAAAAAGAACTTATAATGAATGCTAAATCTGCTACATTGTAGTAGGCGTTCAGATCTCCCTTTGTCATGGCAAATGCACAATGCTTTCACACATTATGGTAACAGTTAAGAACCATCAAAGAGAAGAAGAAGAAGCTTTATTTCTGTACACTCAGCTCAAGACTAAAGTTTCGAAAAAAAATCTTGATAACTTAACTTTCCCGGATAAGGATGGGAAAACTGAATCACATGAATCACAAAAGATCATCACAAAAGATCTGCAAACATTTAACAATAAAGCAACACATCTACACTTTTTAAGCAAATATGCGCCAATCATTGATATTTAAAAACACACGTAATGAATAGATTTGACCATAGGAAATACCAATTACGCGAGATCCGATGGTATTTGGCCATAAACCACCTCATCTTTCAAAAGTAAATAAACGCCAACCATTCACATTTGGTAACATCCTAAACTGAATAATATGGTGCAAAAACTCCAGGATTGAAAAATGGTTCGGTGAAATCCACCCACATAACAAAACCGATCCCCAAAATAAAGCTTCAAAAATAACAAAATGCTAAGAAGGTTGCTAGAGGAGCACCAATCAATTCTTGATACATCACCTGCCATTATTAGAGGAGAAAATGACTCAAGCATGCCAAAATGTCAATTTTTCCTAACAATCATCATCACCGCATGATGCTTTGCATTGCAGAGTAAAGCACACTTCCAAGTGAACTTTTAAAGACATTGGCTACACTAAGAGAAATTCAATTGGTTTAATAAATAAAATAGTAATGCAGCAATTCTCAAGGTAGACGCAACAAGCCTTCATGCTTGATTTGTAAAATCCCCAACACCACTAAGTATGGAGTTTCACTAAAAACTAATATAGAGCTCAAAACAACTACTCAGAGCTGCACTTTTCCCATACCAACTTCAATCATTTGACAAATATATATATATATATATATACAGCTTAAGCTCAAAGTCATTCAATGCTTCGGCATCACTTCCCTCAATGAAGAACAAGAATGGGAATCTAAAAATAAAATGAAGGAAGATTTACGAACATGCCACTAAATTCTTATGCTTTTAACTTTCATAAGGTCCACCTTGTTTAATGACAGCCCAACAAAGTAGAATTCAGTAAATTTCAGTAGGACTAAAACCTGAAAACTGCTAAATCCCAAAAACCAGTTTGCTGTAACAGCAATTAATTTCTGTTAATAGGATATCAAGCAACCTTTTATTATCTTTCGATCCATCCTCGGAATCATAACATGGCTACGCGGGTTGCCTTGAAATTGCCAAACCCCGCTCAAGGCCATCCTCGATGTATTGGCCATTCAAAAAAATTTTTATGCTATATTCCCCATAAATTTTGGATATTCCAAAATTTCATTGTTTTTTTTTTTTTCAAATAAACTGAGGTGCATCATGCAGCATATAAAGTCAGTTATCCCTCCCTCTTAACTTATACATTTACATATCTCACACCTAAACTTTCATATTTACACACATAGCACTTTGCACAACTCACAGATGGGACCAGAACAGTTCATGCTCTCGAAGGCTGGTTGGTAGCAAGATTTAGGCAGGATTTATAAAAGAATGAAACTAAATATTTCCAAACAGCAAAAAATAAAGACGACTTCACAAGGCTGTTTGTTAGCAGGATTTATAAATCCTGCCATACAGCAAAAATGACAACTTCAAATCCTGCAGGATCTTAAATCCCGTTTCACCTCCGTTTTATCTTAAATCCCGAAATTAGGAAAACTCAATGGAAGATGGATTTACTGGATTTAGAGAAGCTGATGCGGGCGTAGAAGGGGGGCAGTAAGGAAGAGAAATACCAGGGTTAGTCGGGAGAAGAGGTATGGAAAGGGAGATATGCCAGAGTTTTGGTGAGCTTTGTACGAGCCATGATCCCGTCGTTACCTTCCCGGAGAGCTCCAGTTGCGACTGTACTGCGAGGGCTTCGGGCCCCGGAGGAGGAGGAAGGGGAATGTAGGGGATGGTTTCCAGCGAAACCGTGAGTCGGGAAGCGTGGTGTTTTTTTTTTTTTTTTTTTTTTGAGAAGGAGAGAGGCTCGGCCGAATGATGAGAGCAGTTAGGGCATGCCGGGCATGCCGATGGGAGGAGAGCCATTGTCTGGGGGATAACGGCTAGGGTTCTCCATCGAACGGGTGAGGCCAGAGAGCCGTTGTGAGGGTGTCGTGAGGCTTTTTAAAGGAAATTTCTCTTCTTCTTTTTTTTTAATTTAGTTCTTTCTTCTTCCCTTTTTTTTTTTTTAATTTTAACTTAAATCTCTCGATTTATGTGATTTTTGTGCGTGCATGAAATCATGACAATATGAGTGTCTTTCTAAAGTAAAATTAACGTTCTGAAAGCACACGTGTTGTCTGTTTTGTCATCGGGATCATTTGGACAAGTTTGTCCATGATCGGGTCAATTTGAGTTTGACCCGTGCAAATGCGATTCGTCGAGCCAATTAGAGTCGTCTAACGAGAAAAATGTTGACCTGTCCTCGCCTAAGCGACGATCAAAGTCAAGCAGAACGGTCTGAGCAACGAGGCGCCCAACCCATGTCGAAGGGTCTCGAATTCGCATTATGAGTGTTTTCATTTCATTTTTTAAATTTGATTTTGATTTCGGATGGTGAATTATGTGTGGATTATGGTTTTTATGTGTATTGTGTAAATTGTGGTGTTTTGAAGAATGAAAGCTCCCAAGCCCAAAAGATCTTCCTAGTGTACTTTTAATCCTTATAGGACCCTGCCTTAACTTTCAACATGTTGGTTTTAATCGACTCAACTAGAAATCGAAGATTTGAAACCACACATGAGACTTAAGGGGAGTCAAGGAATGGTTTGAATTTATAAGTGGGGGTGGGTCCCATTGCTAGTAGTCCTCTAGGAGAGTTAACAAGAAAGTTCTATGGCTAAATCTTAAGTTCTAGGAGAAGAATTTTGACCTCACCAAAAATGAGGTCAACAGGTAGGAGGAGTGTGTGTGATGGACTGTGGAGAGGGGGGTATTTATAGGAGTCGAGGAGCTAGGGGTTGACAAAAAGAATAATTAGCTCATACGGATCAACCTCAATAACTGTTGATTAGAGCAAGGTTCATCCCTCTTGGTTGTCATTGGATGAAGCGAAAGTAATTGAAGGCCCCTTAAATCACAAATGGAGCTCCGACAAATCGTCAATAGTGAAACGGTGCATCGATTTACCATAATTGAGCGGGAAAGACCACGGATTGTCGGCGTCGCGAGTGTGTCGACCAGTGGTTTGTGGGCAGTACCGATAACCAGAGCGAGTGTGTCGCTCAGCAGTGCACCCGCACTAATTACTATTGAGGAGCAAGGGTGTCGCATTGGTTTGTGGGCAACAATCTTGTAAGCAGTCACGGGTACACTGAATGGTGGCGCGAGGAGTCGATACCTGGAGAGGCAAGGACACACCTTTTCTTCGCACGGGTGAGCCTCTGGCACCTTATGAAGCTCGGACATTCCTCCTTGTAGGTGCGGGGGTGCTAGAGGAGTCGTAGGGGCGTTCATGCTTCACCTAGAGACCCAGGTGCACCCAGGGAGTGAATTTTAGGTCATGTTGGCCAAAATGACAACCTCAGTCCATCTAAGAAAGAAAAACTCATGGACTTTAGTAATATAGTTGGTTTTGATCAAATTAGTCTCTAAGACAATAAAATTTAGGTCAACATGTGGGTGCACAACACGAAAAATTGAAATTTATAACGAGAGCTCAGTTGCACTTTAAATTGGTCAAATTTGATGTTCACAACTCAAATTGATTATATGTTGAGTTTGAAGAAGATTTGAATTAGTTTTGAGGGTAAAATCATAATTATCATCCAAAGGATTGTGCGCTAAATGAGCTTCAAAATAGAGTTTGATTTCGGCATGAAGGGGCTCGTTTAAAAGATTTCAATGATCCAAACACATTCATGGAGTTTACTTTCCAAAATCAAGCTCCATTGAAAAATTTTACATAAAATAATTTTTTATGCACAAAAAGTTACCACACCAAATTTCACATAAAAAAGACATCTGATATCCACTGAAATCTATTTCAAGCTATCATAAGTTGATAATGAATTATATGTAGCTTTATTAGAAAATTCCAAGCACTATAAGGACCTGTGCAGAGAACAATGATTTCATAGCTTAAAAATGATAATTTCATTATATTTTCTCATCGAGCTGCATTTCGATTATTTTAAGATATAATTGAAGTTGATTATATTTGATTTCAATTTGACATGTTTTCTTTCAAGTCTATTTTAAATATTTGAGTGAATGAAAGGTAAGGTGAACATCATGGACTATTAATGAGTTCAAAATGTTGTCAATCGTTATTAATTGTGTATGTTAAAGTAGTACCTATGCATAGAAATAAGAATGACGACTGTCCTATTTCTCAACTCTTACATTATTGGTGTTGTATTTTGGCAATCTCAAAATAGTTTTTAACAAATAGCAATAACAACCCAATATAGAGATAGGGATAATTAAATTATTAATTATTAACCACTTTATAAAAAATATTTATTAGACATTAGATTTCCAATATTAGTTGAAGAAGTATATATCAAGCCACTATAATGCTCCCTTGTTACTCAATACTATGTTGCCAAGGTGTAATAGTATATGAAGTAATGGTTTTAGTGACCCTACTGTTTATTTCAAAATAAGTTGTATTGAGGACTAAAACAACAATCAACTTATAAGACATGAATTTGGTAATCTTAGCATAAATATGAGGACTAAAACAACAATCAACTTATAAGACATGATTGGCTTCAACGACATGAATTTGGTAATCTTAGCACAAATAATTAAATGATATTCATAAATGATTACATTCAACCAAAAACAAAATGAAAGTCAAACTTTTTATAAGGAAATTTTTGATGTTCTATTGGAGATCATAAGTTAAAATTCAAGAGGGATTCATTTAATATGAGTTACTTGAAAATATAGTCTTTCAAAAGAAGATGGAACTATAGTATAATTTGAATTAATAGTTCATTTTTAATACAATGTACATAAGATGATTGACTTGAATAGAAGTCATTTAATGTTCTTTTCTTCACAATATAAGTGGTAGTTAAAATTTTCTTCTTCTAACTCCTTCATAACTTATCCTAGCAACACTCTTAAATTGT
>NW_018164939.1:315583-317919 GCF_001263595.1 Phalaenopsis equestris
CAATCATTGTTTCACCAAAGCTTGAAGTGAAGCTTCTCTAGCATAAGCTAGCCGCAAATGTCATAAAGTAGTAGTGTCAGAAGAATCATCAATAACAGTAACAGTTCCAGTCAATATACTACATTGAAGATAATAATGGTAGCGATGGTGAACTCCCTTTATAAAAGCAATGCTTCACAACATATCCTCAGAACTTATACCTTATAGTCATTGGCCTCTAAGGCTTTAACTGACAACAAATTCTTCCTAATATCTAGAACATGTCTAACATCAGTCAAGTACCTCATAATATCATTATGCATTTCGATAAAGATGCTCCATACAAGAAGCTCTATAGCAGTGCTATCTATCAAGCTTCTTGTACGTACAAAACCACTCTCGATGGGTATAAATGTGATAGGTAACACTTTAAGAATCCAACACAAATCACCTTTATATAAAGTGTGAGAAATTGCATATAATGATACATATGAATTCGCCTCATCACACCTCTCTATAATAAGATTAGCCTTCATCTCATAGAAATCTTTATTTCCCTTCTCTTTCATCTTTGGAAAGTCTTTCTTTAAAAGTACGTCAGATTTGATCATTGCCCATACAAAATAGTACGACAAGTTTGATCGTTGTTCATAATCACCACACTATTATCAAGCTTCTTGTGCATATATTATCACTGTTGATGGGGGCAAATGTGATAGATAGCATATGTATCTAGAATCCAGTAGGAATTCCCTGTATACAAACTATGACAAATTACAGATAAATATACATCTGAATTTGCATTGTCACACCTCTAGACAATAAGATTAACTTTCATCTCAGAAGACACTTCATTTCTCTTCTCCTTAAACTTTAGACTTTTTTTTTTAATGACCAATATTTAAACAAAAAAATATACTGATTTTTCTCAAAACTACGCCAATGAAATTTGTCCCGCTTCTAAAAGGTTCGCCGCTGCCACCTTTCGTTGCTCAATTCTTCTCATATCTGCAACGTTGGAGTATAGTGTCTCAAGATACTCAATCCTTATGGACTCTTTGTCCCTTCAATGAAATTCATGGTTAAATAAAGTCGTAGTTGCAACGTCATCATTTAAAACATTCCTCATACAAATGAGTGTTATACTAAGGTTTTCATATTCATCTGAGAAAGAATTTAACAGAACAAGTCTTTTCTTCGTCTCCAACCTCCTCATCCAGATTCAAGAGATCTATTAAGAACTTGGTAAAATCATTCAAATGCCCATCAATATTAATCTCACGCCTCGTCCGAAACCTGTAGACTCGACACTTTATATAGAGAAGATTCTCAACGCTTTTTGTGAGATATTTATTCTACAACATTCTTCATAATTTTGTAGCAAAAGTTTCCATCATCATCTCATATCTGATCACCTTATAAATAATTTTGGATCAAACCACACTCTCCGATTCAAGCCATAACACCATTAAATTTAATATTTTCCATAACACTCAGGTTAGGCCTCAAGCCAACAACAACTCTCCATAATTTCCCCATACATATTTTACCCCCTATTGGCAGGGTGAGCACTCCAATCTACAACCTTAAATATCTTCAATCTATTTCCAACCATTATGCTAAACATTCGAGCACTAGTCATGAAACATTCTCTTGATTATTATTACTTATAATACTGCTACGAACAAGCACTCGCATGAATACAGATATACACAAAGGATAGACACAAGCCACATCCATGGATAAGCAGCAGCGAAGTACAAGCACTTACTCGTAACTCACATCGAAAAACATTGATTTTTCTTCCAGGAATAGTTTCAAGGATGTTCAGCAGATGACATTGCTCTAGAAGTTAGCGACGGCCGCATCTTCACAATCTTTTCCTCATCGACACCCATTTTCTTTGCGGCCATTCCGGCTTCGAGAAAGCGCTTCATGGAGTTTTCTACGTATGCCAACCCTTGTCTGACACTCATTTTCTTTATGAAGTGCTCGATGTTTTTGAGTGAGTTATCGCCGCTGAGAGCCGACGCAAGTTGTGCGAGTTCCTGTTGGAATTCGGTGAGCGGGGCGTCTTCGTTGGCTTCGGTTTTTCTGATCTTTGCAGGGCTTGGGAGTTGGGCTGCTCAAAAATGTGAAAAGAAATAGGCAAAATTGATTACCAAGTGAAAAAATAAAACAAAAAATAAGAATGAAAGTTTTATGCGATTTTATTGAATTGATGGCTACGTCCTGATGCTGGAACTATAAATTTCATTATAACTTGATTATGAAAACTTACGGCTATAACGATTCGCTTCTATAGGGAAAAGTTGGAGCAGCTCGAAAAATTGAGCTACGATAAAATCTGAGTATTA
>NW_018164939.1:318019-320593 GCF_001263595.1 Phalaenopsis equestris
TCGAAAAATTGAGCTACGATAAAATCTGAGTATTATGTTTTATCTTTCTAGGCTGAAAATTAGGAAAAAATATTGTATGAGGACTCTGCACTTAGAGTTACGTGCGTAGTTCAATGAAATCACGCCATGTAGAAAAAAAAATCTACCCGGTAACACAAGATAATATTCGTTATTTAGATATTATTGTGTGTTGTTTAGGTGTTATTGTGTGTTATTCATGTATTATTGATGTGTTACTGTGTTATTATAACACTATTCCCAAAACACAATAACACCTGAATAACACGAAGGGAATATTCACTTGTGTTACTGGCATAATTTCATTGGATTCCGCACATGATATAATATTTTTTTCGAAAATTAGACTCCACAATTTAAACAATATGCTTTAAAAACAGACTTTAAAATTATATAAAGGATTGAGTTAAAAATAAAACCATTCAACCACATTTGCGTTGGATTATAACAAAGCAAATTACGAACCAGTTTTATTTCATCAAATTAATTTTGCTTTTAAATAGTGGTATTTACGCGCATGCCACACAATTTTGATATATTTACAAATCTGACACCTTAAGATATATATACAATTTAAATATATATACAACACTCAAATCTTTGACATCACATAAAAAATATCACTATCATTAATTCAAAAAAAAATAATATCCATTTTTTCATACATCCAGTTTTAACACCAAGGTTTTCTAAATAAACATATCAAATATTAGATTCACACACACACACACACACACACACACACACACACACACACACACACATAAGAATTGGGTAAAATGTATATAACTTTCCTTTTAAAAAGAACCCTGTAATAAATTAAAACTGCAGTCTTAAGATGGAAGATAACTGAAGAAAATGAAACAAAATTCAAGTAATGCATGCTTTAAATTGGGTGCAAACTGAGTTCCCATATCTAGTTGGGGTCTGTCCCAAAAATGACCCGACTCAAATTGTTTGAGCCGAACCCAACCCAAATATTAAATAGATCAAAAAGTCTCACAAGAACATGACGTTTTCAAACCTGACTAATCTGAATCTGACTCGCATAACCCATCTAATATATGCATCACAATTATTTGCATTAAATTTCAGTTAATTTCGAGTCATGTTTAGGCCACATTCCGGTTAAAAAGTCAATTTGAGGTTTGGCCGGTCAGTTTCAGATTGAATCCTACCCAAAACATTAATCTTTTTGAGATTTTAGACTCGAACCCAACCCAAAAATAATCGGGTCGACCAAAATTCAGATTTTTTGAGTCGGGTTTGGATCGAGTTGATGTGTCAAGTCAATTTTTGACAACCATGCTGCCGCCCTCGGCAACAATTGGGTTCAGCTTTTATACTCCTCACAATTTTCTTTCATCCAAATATATCCTTAGAAATCACAGATGCAGCAGAAATATCTTCATCGAAGATTGGGAATTTGACTAGTTACCTCATCAATCTAGATAAATCATGGATCCACATAATCGATGAAAAGCAGAAACAAAGAAACCTAAAAACTTATAACCGTCATTCAGGTATGTATACTGCATATGAAATTTTTATAATCACGCAAAATTAAGTCTTCCCAAAAAAGCAAAAAAAAGGAGAGAACTCACTTGGGCAATCAGTTCTAGGCTCAGTTCTCCTCTGTACAATGCTCTCAAAAGTTCCAGCCCATGCGTCTCTGTTTGTAAGGTATGGTGATGACAGATCAAATATTTTCTTCACCGTTGCAGGTATCGATGAATGTTCATATTCAGATGTTGATGTTGGTGAACCATTGGGGCCATGAACAACTACAAAGAAATTGATAACGAACCAAAACCAGTAAGTTATGCCAAGCTGATTTAGATCATTATTTCGGTGAAAAAGTAGGGGGCATTTACATACATACCACTCAATTCCTATGTATTTACATATCTAACACCAAAACTTTACCTTTTACATTTATAACCCCCAAAATCTTCCAAACCCATTCATATCCACTATTTTGGCCTCAAAAAAGAGAGATTCCCCTTGTCGTGCTTGGGTAATGTGGCATGTATAAAATTGAAGTTTAGGTATTAGATGCATAGGAATCGAGTGGGATGTTTGCAAATCTGGGGCATTTTTATACAAACCACTCACTTCCTATGTATTTACATGTCGAACATCTAAACTTTATCTTCGAATTTATACCAACTAAAACTTTCACATCACTTCAGAGACGCTGCTATTTTGACTTTTAAAAAATGAAATAATTCTTTTCATGCTTTGGAGACGCTGCTATTTTGACTTTTAAAAAATGAAATAACTCTCTTCATGCTTTGGAATGTGGCATATATATATATTTTATTTATGTGTGCGTGTGTAAACACGTAGGGATTTTGTGGTATGTATGTAAATCTCGGAGATTTATACATACCACTCACTTTCTATATATTTACATATCTAACACATAAACTTTATTTTGTCATTTATACCACCAAATCTTTCATGTCACATCAAAAACACCACTATTTAGACTTTTAAAAAGTGAATACAGCTTTTCATGGTTAGGTAAAATGTGGCATAGATAAAGTTGAAGGT
>NW_018164939.1:320693-326740 GCF_001263595.1 Phalaenopsis equestris
ATATATACATATATATGAAGATATTTATAAGGGGAATTTACACAAATGCTACTAAAAAAAACTAGATTACATATTCAATATCTAAACTCTCATATTATAAAGAAATATTTTGGAGGTACATAATTTTAACTCAATAAATGCCTAAAAAAACTAAATGAGAGCCGAGTTTTTGTTTAATTGAATGGTTATGTTTTTTTTTTCTTAGAGTTTTATTTTGTTTTACTTTTTTTTTTTTTTTTGCATATTAGAGGAACGAGGTAGTGAGTTTCAATGAGTCTTCATGTCTTGAAGTGAAAAAAATATTACATTAGAATCAATTTTGCATCTGGACTCCAATCATAATGTGTCACATGTATCATACGACTCCACTGAATAAAAAAAAATGTAGTTTAATGCATGGTGGGGTTGGACCTTACACAAGACACATTATGATTGAAGTCCTACAGTTTTGCATCAGAAGTCTTAGTGTAATAATTTTTTCTTGAAGTAATGCCTTCAAAATAAAATTAGAAAATTGTTTTCAGAAGTATTTTAATTTAATATGTGGCATGCTTGCTTGTTGTTTGTGGAGAAGGTGGTCTAACATTGTTTCTCTCTTATGCTAACAAGAACTTTGATTACTACTTGGAGTCGCCTCCCTCCCTTGAATGGAGAAAGCCAGTGGATCCCCATTGATGCATGTCATTGGGCTGATGGCTTACCCTTCAACATTCACCCCTATCACAAAGAAGATTGAGAAAATAATTATTAAGCGTATCAGGGCAAAGGATAATGAAGTGAACGAAGAATGCTATTTTTAATGGATTAATAAGTTTGAGGTGCTATAAATATAAATAAGACAGTTTGGGGGTTGAATATTTCGATTAAGATCTTTTGAATGGAGTATATGTAAATCCTCTTATTTATAAATCAGTATAATGGAGACAAAATCTCAGTTTAAAAGCAAAATGGAAGATCATTTGCCTTGGATGATCCCAATAAATTAATTTCCTTTTTGATTATTGGGCAGAGGTAAACTATCCACTTCATATTGATATCATATTTGGCCTTCTTGATGCTCCCCATATAATGAATGTTTTTTAACAAAATTGATTTGTTGGAATTAAGTATTTCATATGATTTTTGTAAGACAAAGTGAATTGAGTGTTCCAATTTTCTTATGTTAGGGAAAACGAATTACATCCAATATAAGATTATGAAAATGTTTAGAAGTAAATAATACGGTGGATCATAGAACAATGAAAAATAAAAAAATAAAAAATCTAAAATTTATATGACTTAAGATATTCACCTATATCTATAATTACATGAAATAATAAATAATTCAAAATATATGTTATATCATGAAATATTTGCAAGAAATTCTAACATACTTAAAATTGGTCATTTTATGAGATTCACTGACATCCATATATAATTATATAAAACATAAATAATTCACTTAGCTTCAATGCAAATGTATGGGACTTAAGAAAAAGTGACATTTTGTTAATATTAGTAGATAGGAAAAAAGAGAAACATACGTTGTCCTAGCTTTTCTTTTCCGTTAAATGCAAGTATATTTCAAAGGAAAATTAGTCACCCGTATTCTTCTCACCTCCTTACTTGTGTCGAACAATCCTCCCTTAGTAAAGGATGAAATACTCTTTTATCTTTCTAAGTTGAGAAGTACCTTAATATCTATAACACCTTTTCTTATTATAACACTGAAATTATCATTCTTATTATCGTGCATGTGATATAGTACTTCAAGTTACTAGCATGAACTTTTTTTTCAGTGTGATATAATATCTACGCATATTGACAAGGACTGAATGCCACGACACATTGGACTACATGTTCTTCTTTAATCCCCTCTAATTTATTTCATACTGTGAGGGGATGCAAGAATGTAGGGATGTTGACAACAGAAGAGAGAGAGAGAGAGAGAGATATATATATATATATATTCAAGGTTATTTCATTCCACAAGAATCTAGTTCAAATCTTAGTGAACAAAATTATTTTGTATAGCTCTTGAAGATCATTCTTAAAATATCAATGTCTTAAAAGGCCAAACATTATTTGATCAACATTTTGATATACCTAAACACTTGTGGGAGATCCCCTACAGTAAGATAATAGCATTAATTTGGAATGTGCGCTGAAACAACTTTTCATGCTATTAAAATTATTAAAAATCCTCACTTTAAATGTTACATATGTATAATCTGGTGTTAGGCTAGTTTTTGTAATAGAAGCACGATTTGACTGATTATTTACAAAAAAATCTCTCCCAACTCATACAACTTTTTTGTTAAAAAATCATTTCAAATCCCAAATGCCAACTCTTAGTTGCTTTCTAAGATTACGATGCTTCAACAATTTATTGAATCCAAGACATCACCACTTGATATTTTATTTTATAACGTAAAGAATGCCAACTTTATATTTTAAAGATAATTTAATCACCCTTATAAATTTTATGATAATTAACATCATCAAGGAACATATATCTCAAAATAATAAGACACTTAAAATTTAAAATTCTTTTTCAAATATTATATATACTTGAGTCCAATTTAAAATTTTGTGTTATTATAATGTCTTTTTAATATTAGAATTTTGAAATCTTTTTCTTATAAAAAGACTTTCTTATTATTAATAATGACACTAGAATTTGAATCATGTGATAAAAGACTTCTAATTTAGTATACATGTGATTTGAACAAGCTAAAACTAAAAGCTAATACTTTTTCGCTTGCCTCTTTTAGTTTCTACATAAGTGTTATTAATAGCATAAGTAAGTTAATCTATAATTATACCTGCATTGATGACTTATTCTAATAGTTATAATATGCTCGTTCCTCTTTTTTTTCTTAAAATTAATAAATTTCATGTCAGGCTATTTTCTCCTTACAACAAAATCAAATAATCACTTTCCATTTTTCATGAGATCTTTTAACATAATAAAATGAAAAGGATCCTTGATCATAGGATATCTCCATTTTATATAATTCATTGAGATCTACTTTTATCTACATGCCTCCACATAAATATCACATGATCTATTAAATAAGCTTCAAGAGATATGCATGAAGAAATAGTACTTCATTAAAGTTTCAAATTTGAAGTTAAAAGCACCACTTTATTACTATTAAAAATCAAGAAAGAAGCAAACTATCTTTAATACTAACTTTTCCTTAGGGAGTTCAACATCTATGTTACTTTATACAAATAAAAAGGATCCTCTATTGTGTTCATTGATATCCTTCTCTCTTTTAATAAGAAAAGCATAATCCCTCTTATGACTAAGGACTCTTACCATTAGCCAAGAAGATAACTCTCCTCTTTCTCAATTGCTATAGTCCCTATCATATAATTTTCAATTGTTATAGTGTTTGAGCTTACTATAATATTTGATCTTTGCTATGACATGATCATCAAATTTAACCTAATATTAATTGGACCACATGAATTTCTTTGTTTCCCTTTCATTTGTTGTTAACCAAAAGGGGTTTTATGTAGGTGAAGGTATATAAGAACTTCAAAACCCCAACAACATTACATATAACATAATAAAAATCATCAGAGACAAACTTAAATGCATTTATACAAAACCCAAAGAAAAAAAAATGGAGACAAAATCAGCCACACGTGCTCTCTGAAAGTCTTGCAGGCTAAAGCACCAACCCTGCAATGCTCAAGAACACTCATTTTATCTGGAAAGGAAACATAAAAACCCTAATTAAGCTTTAATAAACCAAAACCATGGCTTCGTCACTCCCAACTTGGCAATTCAAGAGCGCCCACTGCCTGACGACTGCTTCTTCTTCGATCCATTAGCCGAAGGGGGAGGCAATTCAGTTTCCGGCTCCGCCGCACCGCCGGTTTTCTGCTGCCGAGCTCTGCCTTCCTCGACGCCGGCGGCGTCGGTTGCTGCTTTGGCCGGCTCGTCCCGAGCGAGGGCGGAAGAGCCTGGGAGGGTTGCCGGCGGTGGCGAGACATGGCGGCGGAAGATGGGTGGGGGATATTGGAGGGTGGCGAGAGGGGCAGGGCATTTGGTAATTAATAGGGGAAGCAGAGGAAGAAAACGTTGGGGCAGAATGGGAGGAGGTAGGTAGGCAACAGAAACGTTTGAATGCAACGGGGATTGATTCACGTTTCGTTTTTGGGAGCCTTTTTTGGGTGTTGGGTACGACTGATTGTAGGCCGTTGGATTGATGTATCGGATTTTATTTTTGTTTCGGCTGATTCGGGGATTTCGAGTGAAACAGAAAATATTTTTATAAAGGGATAATTAAAATTTGGAAGTATTAAAGGATGAAGGATAAATATTAAAGGGATTTCGAGTGAAACAGAAAATAATAAAGGAAGAAGTGATATCATGATTTTCAATTTATAAGAGAATGTCTCAAATATATTTGTGCTGCTAATCTCAAGCTGGGATTTGATATTTTGCTAGTAAAGTAGACGTTCTTCTAGCAATTGAGCACCTTATTGTTGAGGATTCTCAACGCACGTATGCGAGAGTCAATATACTGGCTAACAAAGACTCCATTTTTGAACTTTGTTACTTTCTTAATTAAGGGACAGGATGTTATCCTCCTTGTTCTTTATGAGTGCAAGCTCATTCCATGTAAAACATGTTATACATTTGCTCACGAGCCTCATAATAGCACCATAGCACCTGGTTATAAACGAACTCCTATTATACCAACATCAAGTGGAAGAAGCCTTAGTTATGTTAAGCCTACAATAAGGTCTTTAAGAAATAATAGTAAACCTTCTCAGACTGCTCTTTCATCTGGTCTTCTTATCCCTACTTCTTCTCTTACCCCAAACCTCAATCTACAAGTGTGTTAATTAATCTAATGGTTCAGGGTGGTGGGATGTACTTTTCCTAATCCTAACCTTTTGAAATTGGATAGAGGCATAAGATCGATGCTAGCTCCTTTATCTCATAACGCCCTCCCACTAAATATCTCTCCTATGGCATTAGGAATGGTTAAGCTACCTGGGTATTTTAGTTTTTAGGCTATTGTTTTTGCAGGATGACATTGCACTCTTCGGTCAAGGTTATCATCTCACCAGCTCCTAGTTTTATCTTCATATCCAATATTCCTCTTGCAAACCCCACATAATGTGGCATTCATTATAGGTCAGTGGCATAAGACACATTAATAATGAGTTTATTGACAACCTTTAGAACATCAAAGATCAGTTGGTCCCTCCTATGCTTCTGGAGTCTCTGTGGAAATTGTGGCAGTTATCTCTCTTTTCATATCCCAATAGTTGTGGAAGGTTTTCCTAAGTGTGGCTCAACAAGTTTTCTCTCCCTCGTATGGGTGACTTTCCCCTCCTTCCAACTTCTTGCTCTACTAGCTTGGCACTGCTCCACCCTCAAATCCTTGAGATTTGTTTCAGTGTTACTGGGTAGCGTTCCTTAGAGTCTATTTCATTAAGTTCTCCAATTGTTCGATTTGGTTTTCAATATTCCTTAAGGCTCCAGCTTGGCTCAGTAATAGGTTTTTAATTGTAAAATAACCTCTTCCAAAGATGGTCTTTTTCCTTAGGTTGGGCATTGGAAGTGAATCCGGGTGAGTAAATTTATCTTTAGTTATGATTACTAATCCCGATGTGAAATATAGTTGTGTAAAATTATATAGTTGACTCCGCTATGCAACGGTGCCAAAAGCTTGATGCAATATTTTATGAATTAGAAATTTAAGCAATTAATGTTGGGATTCTACGCAAGTATACGTATCATTATCAAGTAATAAATGACTTTCTATGAAAGCCCCACATATCGATCCAACGGGGAAGGTTTAAATTTGAAATGATAAATTTATTAGGAAATTCATAGAAAGTCAAAAACGAAATTACTGTCACTAATTTTGAATTTTGAAATATTATCAGAACTAAATTATTTAACTAATAATAAAACTGAAATACAGAGTTTAAACAGTAACTACTAAACTATTAAACTATGCTTATGTGATGAAGATTTCTTATGTGAAAAAACATCTTTCCCACTACAATGAGATTTTGGTAAAATGAGATGAGAT
>NW_018164939.1:327233-358866 GCF_001263595.1 Phalaenopsis equestris
AGATACAACAAAACACAAATTTCATATATAAAAGAAAGTTCATAGAAAACTAATAAACAAACAACACTTATATGAAACTCTTTCTCAAAGCAAATCCCTTGTAGCCTCTTCTAGGAAATGTAGGAAGAAAAAATCTCTCACTTTTCTCCTTCTCCAACACCCTTAGAGAAGAGTTCACACTTAATCTCATCATAAAACTCTAAATTATAAGAACAATGGACTCTAAATGGTTGTGGAATGAGAAATGAAAGAATGTGTGATGTGTGGAAGGTTGAATTGGGGAGATGAGATGTCAGGAAGAGTCACTTTTCTGATCAATTTTATCCCCAAATAAAGCCCAGAGTTGGTTCTCCAATAGGTGCCTCCAAAAACTCCTCAAAAAACATCCAAATTCATCAAATCTTCTAGAAACAGAGATTGAACCGACATTGGCGCCATCGGCGTCAGTGTTTCGTAATTTAATTCGATGCTCACTGTCAAACGGCGTCGTCAGCGCTGCTTCTGGCGCCGTCGGTGCTTAAAAAATTTCAACTTCTTCATTTTTGCTCCGAATTTCATTCTTTTTGCTTTTTTTTTTGCTTCAAGTCCTAAAATTCAACAACATACAAGAAGACATAAAAATACCTTCTATTAAAGTGCAATATCACTAAAAATGAGTATAAAATATTAAAAATGATCACTAAAAATGAGTATAAAATATTGGTCTAAAAATACATATATTTTTGGTGTATCAACTATCTTAGTTTTTTCATTTACCTATGGGGTTTTCCTGAGTGTTCCCCCACTACTAGATTCTTACACCTTGATTTTTATTATTGTTCCATTGAAAATTAGGATGATTTTTTCAGCCTAGGTTATGAGTATTAGAGTATAGGTTATGAGCAAGATTTCTTACAACATTCACAATATCTGAGATAGTAGTGCTAGAATCTCTCACTAGTCTGTAAACCATCCCATCACTACCTAAGTATCCTGAAACTGCACTAATCCCAAAGGTGTCAAAATTCTTAGAAATGGCCACTACTTATGAAGCTAGGATAGTCAAAACGTCTGTATCATGCACACTACCTACCTTTTTTGGGGTGAGACTCTTAGAAGGTCATTGGAAGTTATTGGTGAACATTTCTTCAATCAGTTCATCTGCCTCATCAAATGACTTTGACATGAAGGTCCCCCAGCAATAGCATCTACAATGTATGCTAGTGCGGTCATCATCTCCTTAACTTTCTTCTCGAGACTACTGATATGTTCTTCTTATTGATGTATGATCCTCTGCAAACTCTTCTGTTAATTCTTCCTCACTTGGTGGTGTATCTCTCGTGTAGATGAAGTAGCTCGAGTCTCACCATGTTGATTTCTACAAATTTCTCCACTATGTCATCAGGAGGGTCTCTCTTTCCGTTTACTGAGAACTATTGCTGAGGCTCTTAGCTTTTGTAATATTTCTTCTATCAAATGTCTTTTTTCTTGAGGACTGTCAACCAAAGTGGTGGATTGTATACCCCACAACATCAAAGACTTCCTCTGATGGTTTACGTCTTCATATGTTGTTTTTGAGTACAGGACGAGATACCTTCAGAGGCGTGTCGTCGTGTTGTGGCTGGGTACGATCCTCAGCTCGTAATTTCCACACTAGTGAGTTCATGTTGGCAGATGTTTCTTTGGCCCTTATCAGCAGCTCATCATGTGTAGGTGGAAAAGTTGGACGGTGTCTAGGTCTAGCTTTGACGGGAGAGTGAAGGTACTATTTTTCTGTCATTTTGGGTCCCAAGCGAAGCATGAAGGGCACCCGGGCTTGGGAACTGGAATCTATCGGTACCCCAAGTGAAGCTTGTAAGGGACCTTGGATGTATCATCTTTTTGATACCTGCGACGTGGCTTGTCATTCTTAAGAATTTATCTTCTTAATTTTGGGGAGACTGCACACCCCATATCTTGCAAGTTCTATGCGACTGAGCATTTCTCCTTTCGAGCAATTGTCTTAAACACGGAGTGAATCCTTGAAACAAACAAACTTTTTTTCTTTTTCTTTTTGTCGGGGAAAAGATCGAGATGGAATGATAGCAATCTTATGAACATATTCCTCATCGAGAGAAGTCGACAATGGGCAGGGCCTACTTCCTTTTAAGAGATTACATTCCTCAGGAAGACCCATTTCTTTGAGCTCATCGATCTTTTTCTTGTCTGTTTTGTTCCTTTTATTTTTTAGAGTGGAGCGAATTCTATTCCTCCACTGAATGCGGGTCATTGGTGTAGACTTAGAGCTGGATCCAATCTCGAATATGGATGATGGTGGGACGTACTCCTCTTTAACGAGGATCTTCTTGCCTTTGTAGTTAATTTCTTCCTTGGTTTCAATGACAGAACATACCACAATGGATTTCAAAGTCCTCCTAATAGCAGAAACTTTCTCATATAGAGTTCTCTTAAGTAAAGGGAACTCCCGGTGCAATTTTAGACTCAACTTAATCGATGGTTCTATAATCTTGGTGGTAGTTGCTTTACCATGGCGTGAGGCAGATTACCAAGCATTACTTTAATTTAGTTGAATCTGGATCCAAATTTGATCAACGATCCTTGGTAGTCAAAAGCCTTGCCAGTTGGCAAGTCGAGTCCTATGACAAACAAAAAGACTAACTTCGGGGCAGTCATTATTGTGATTCTATTATTTTGAAGAAATTTAAAATATCATCTTGCCTTGTCTTTCAAGACCTTACCAGTTATGTAAACTATGGTTTTTGTTTATATTGTTAAGTTTTAATTGTAATGGACATATGTCTTGGGAAAAGTTGGCTTTAATTTCATTTTGTTGAAACTTTTAAAGTCAAACTATTTGTCATGTCCTTTTGTCTTGTTATTTTGGAATTTATGATCTTAAGACCCGTTCATTACAAGTTGTTCTAGAATTGGAAACGTGTCAGTTGGATCTTGCCCAAGACTGAAATGAGCAAAATATATCACCGAGAAGAGAATAATTTAGCCTACAGAAGGTAGATTACCTTAACATGAGAACAAAATTATTAACCGGAGATGAGGAGGGAAGAAATATCCCCATCGGAGTCACCAAACTCTTGCGGCAACTCATTTTGTTCCGTCGGTCTTCATTTTGTTGTTTATTTGATGTCATTGTTGTTGTTTTGGAGTTGCCATTTTTTTTTATGTTGCTCTCTTCTCTGAATAGTTCTCCATCTTAGATTGTGTGGGTAAACTAAGAGTTGAGAAATCAAAGGACTAGGCCAAGCAATAATGGGAACAAACAAAAGAATTGTACAGAAAGCCTTCATAAAGTGAATTTTTGTATTAATAGTTCCAAAGCATAAATTTGAAGTGAGATCAACTCAGGATGCTTCAAAAAAATAGAATTGCGAGGGAGACCTTACGAAAGCTAACTACTAGAGAATTCAGGTTGATATTCATGTTATGGTGTTCACATCCTCCTATACGGACATATATCTATAGACAATACACAAGCTCGTGACTCTTATTAAAAAGAAGAGGAAAAGAACAAAAACACTGCTTAATCTATAAATTAAGTCACAAATCAAAACCTATCTCCTTAATTCTAATAAAAAATCATAGCTTATCTTATTTACAATTGACCAGACTAATGAATTTAAAGCATAGATGGATTAGCTGGCTACCCTTTTTAGCATGGCCACCCTTTTCAACATGGCCACAATCCAAATACTATGGTTTGATTTTTTTTCTTTGTTGGCTTTAAAACCCATAATTTCTATTGTACTCGTTTAAATTAGGATCACATTTTCTATCTATACCAATAATGTTCAACACAACTTTAGGAACTGAAGCAAATTTTTTTTATAGCTATAACATAAGTCTTCATTTCTTAGCCTTATCCTCAATCTTATGTTCTAGAATTTTAAGTATCAAATTTATAAAAAGGTGAATAAATAAAACCAAAATTATGTCCTAATATAAAATAGAAATACCAAATATTTGATGGTCTGAAGTTCCATTGAGCTTATTTGTATATGGAGTTTCTTTCCCTTCCCTCTTTTGCTTAAACAAAGAATTATTTCTAATTTGAGTTGAATCTGCGAAGTTAATGATTGACACGCCTAAAAATGAAAATGTGTTATTTTTTCTAAAAATGTGTTATTTTTTATATACATTTTATGCTCATGTTTAATGATATTGCACTTTAAAGAAAGGTATTTTGCGTATTTTTGGTTTCAGGCACAAGAGATAGAGTTTTGGAGAAAAAAAAGCAAAAACAGAATAAAACAGGGTCAAATGGAGCAAAGGAGCACAAAGTAAACTGGCGCCTAGGTGCCAGCTTTTGACGTCTAGGTGCCAGCTTCAGGCGCCTAAGCGTCAGACCTTGTATGTGGAAATAAAGAGCCCGGCATCTAGGCGCCATACATTTATTTCAGGCTTCTAGAAGGCTGGCACCTAAGCACCAGGGTTGAGCCCCTAAGCCCCAGAATTGGTTTTTCTTAAAAAAATACAATGTACTTGGATGAATTTTGAAGGGGCATCTGAAGTGACTCTTAGGGATTTTGAGGGTTATTTTAAGGGTGTGTCTCTTCAAGTGACTCTCTCTGTCTCTTGGCCAAAATGGGGGAATTTGTAGCATTTCTAAGTCTTGGAGTTCTCCAGAAATGCTGAGAGGTCGTAGATAGGAGTAAAAAAATGTAGATTCTTACCTTTTTTAGGGAGATCGGAGAGGGGACTTTGAGAGATATCTGTAAGAGATTGTATTAGCATTGCATGTATCAGCAGGTAACTTTGTTGGAGGGATTTTCATCTTTCTTTCAGAAGAAAAAGACTAAGTATTGTGTTCTTTATTATCTTGTACTTGATGTAAACACTTATCTAGTGGATTTTCTTTGATTTAATGAAGCTTTCTGTTGCATGTGACACCTGCTTTGTGAAATAGAATTCTTGTACTTTTCTTTTGCAATGAATTGGTTGAATGTTAAGGATGTTAGGATGCATGTTAAAATAGATTTTTCATATCAAAGTGATGGTTCTTACTTCTTGCTTCATTTACATATTCAATCTAACCAATTGGTATGTTAAAATTTGTTATAAAGGGCTCGACTTTAAAAACTAGGAGTAACCATATTGAATTTATGGGTAAAGGAAAATTTATCCTAAGACTCAATGCAATGTTAGGGAGATATTTGTAGATGGGTGTAAATTGGTATTTCAAGGGTGATAGACAAGATTCTTACCAATTTGATTAGGACTTTGTACCTTAAATCTAAGATTGAGTCAATTTGAGGGCTATTAGGAGAAGGAGATTGTAGGGTGGCAGGCTAAATGTTTCACCGTGACAATTAGTAATTTAAAGAATCAAACCTAGGTTAACTAAGCTACATTTTACACTCGAAAGAGGGTAACTTAGATTTTTTCTCGTATTGTCACTGTTCATATTAGATTCTAAACATCCTATTCCTACATATTATCTAAATCACCACAAAAGAAAGACAATTTATACACCTCAAAATTCACCAAACCAATTTATCTAGTTAGGTTTAACTTTAGATTTAGTTTTGTATTTAGGAGTAGTTGATAAAAAAGCACCCTTAATCGATATTCCAAACGAAGAACTTATAGTAGTAGACTATAATTAAGCCAAAAGTTTTCTTACCTCGTTTCTCTGTGGGATCAATACTCTGGGTTTTAAAGAAAACACGATATTACTTGAACTATATGTATACTTCGTAGATATCCTAGTGTGTAAACTTTAAATTAAATTCTAAACTCTATAACATATCTATTTTTTCACACTAGCCGCTTAAAGAAATTGGGTCAAGTTTTTTGCCAGTAAACTAAATAACTACGTAATTGTGGGTCAGGTCAATGATCATAAAAACCAAACTTTGAAAATCCATGCAAACATAAGAGCTATTATTATTTTAAGTATAAATTTTCTTAATAGATAACCAATTTTAATATATAATTAATACATATGGAATCTTTGACCTAAAATAAAAGAAATCATGTCCTACCCATACGGGATAAGAGGAAAATCTTTGAAAACATAGACCCCAATCCTAAAATCAATTTTTTATTATTAGATCCATATAAAATTATGCTTTCACCTTTTCAGATGATACATTATTTGTATTGTTGTATCTAATCCCAAAATAGAAAATTTTGGCTTTTGTATGGTTCATATTTCAAGAAATACAATGACTCATTTAAAATTAAATTGATTCACATAAACGTTATACTTTATGTATTGCCTTACTCTCACACAAACATTTAATCCAATTTTATCCAAGTCATACAACAACACCTAAGCATAAATCCACCTCAAGGAAGAGAGAATGTATAATGACTTAATATATTCTCTTTAAGTGGCTTAGATTTTAGTAATGTCACATTTTGACCATAAGCATGCAAATACATTATGTTCACACCTAATCTTTGACCTCATATTTTAGGTGTTGGACTATGACATTGATTATGATGAGATGAATGATGAAATAAAAGAAATAGTACACAAATAAATTTGATGTAGCTAATTGTGTATCCGACAAGCTTAGCTAACAACTATCCAAAAAGTGAGAACTCTTGATGAGTTTTGAGCTAAGGTGAGCCCTGTAATAATCAATTTTTATGGTGAGAACCCCAAACTAAAACTAGAGTTGTAATCAAGCCGAGTCAAGTCGCATATGCCATGGTTTGAACTTGGATTGGTCTAGTCATAAGTTGTCCATGTTTAGTTTGAGCTTGAAACGAGATTTCATATAAATGTTTGTACTTGATTTGCTTAACTTTTTTAATGTTCATACTAGATTTTCACTTGACTTGTTTAAATTAATTGGAAATCTAAAATTTGAATGAGTACTTAACTTTTCAAATAGAATTAAAATTTTAATTTGTTCGTTTTTTCTCATATCAAACTAGTAAAGATATTTAAAAATTGAAAGAGTACTTAATTTTTTATATAAAATTATTAACAAATGATTTTAACAAATCTAAATAAATAGATCATTTAATAGATTTCAAATTAGCATGTACTAGTTTACATTAAATAAATAAAATAATATATAAGTTGTAAGTAAACTTTATTGTAATCAAATAATATAAATAGTAACTAAAAAATTAGGTACATTGAAATAAAAAAGTAAAAAAAAATTACATCAAATTCATATGCATATTGATATTAAATTATATTATGTTTCTATTAAATATATTATTAAATACATTCTTGTTAATCAAAATTTATTTATAGAGCATTTAACAAATTATTTGTTGAATAACAAATGAGTTTATTTATGAATATTAATAAAAGAGTTATACTACATTCTGATTTAGTTTATTTAAGCTCCGAGTTTTTTAAAAGTATTCAAACTTATTTATTTACTAATTTGAATAGACATGATCGAATATTAATTGAGTCGAGTTTGAGTTGTTCATCATGTGCACTGGTTCATTTACAACCCTAGTTAAAAAGCATGTCTTCTAAAGGAGTAATTGAGATCATTTAGTGAATAGTTTTGAAGAGTAGGTGATTAAATAATTCTTCATACGGATTCAATTACGAAGCACTAAAGGTTAAGGGAAGGCTAATTATTTATCAATTTTAAGCATAGTGAGAACTATGTTGACTCGTAATAATGTGTTCTGATTTAATTTCAAACTTTTAAGAAAACTTGATTGATATAACTCTTACAAAGTTCTCAAGTTTTTTTTTTAATAATATTTTTTTGAAAATATATTTTAGGAAAGAAAAACAAATGTGATGTAACATTAGATTTAGTGATACATCTTAGATGAGTTATACAATTAATTTATTGGAGAGGTTGATAAAAACATAGGCTACAAATTTCATTTAAATATTTATACTAATATTTTTAGAATAAAGGCAGTGTGATTCCATAAGATTGTTTTGCATAAATCAATGCTAATCAACATATGCATAAATATGTCAATAAAAACTAATCTTTGTCTTATGCACACTTGATAAAAGTTATGTCTATTTAAACTTTACATATTTTAAACTTATATTTATCAATTATATAATGTATTTAAATTGCTAAGTTTAAATCTCTTAATTGGTATCAGCTTTGCAATAAATTAAAATGTTATTTAATTGTAGGTTATTCATTTATAGGTTTGTGAGGCATATTGCATTAATTATTCTATATTATTTTACTCAGGCAAAAATGAATATTAGCACTTCGAGAGCAGGTTTCATATGGGATGCAAATATTATTTTTCTTACTTGTTTGGATAGAAAAACATATAATTCCTTAGAATTATTTTGGTTAAGTTGAGAGAGGTGGCTCCATTGGAGTGTTTTGTAGCTTCTTATGGATTGTTATGATATTTCATATGTTGTGTTTGTCTTTGCATTATGCTTTCAAAGTTTTAAATATCAATTGTGTATTTTTAATATTTTTTTATTATATCTATGGTATGCTATTAACACATGCAAATTTTTAATGATATCAAAATATATTAGACTTGTATATAAAGGATAGTCTAATAATTTTTATCTTTCTTTATTCAAATTTTATATTAAAGATTAGGATTAAATATATTTATAATTAAGCTTGTTGCCTTTTTAAGATCAACATACCAATTATATATTACAAATGTCTTCTAGCAATGATAATGAGCATTCAAATACAAAACATCCTATATGTTAACTCCCTACATGGATGCAAACTTATTCATGACATGGTGATTGAGGGTGTTGTCTTTTACCATGAGGCCGCAGGTTTGAATCACACATATTGTTTTTTGGGCTTATCTTTTTTGAATATAATAAAAGAGAACTCATTACAGGGAGTAGTCCATGGAGGAGCTCTTATAAATCCTACCATAAGATCTACACTCCTCTCATGGCCACTTGATCATCCAACCCACTCACACCTATTTCGTCATTAATGTCATCCCATCAATTTTTAGTCCCTAGCTCGCTTGGTAGCAAATAAGTAGGTATTTTGTCATACTAACCACCAATATGACAATCACATAACAAATCGAATATATGCACCATATTATTGTTACACGCCCACCATATTACTACTCTAGGTACCACTCATACCCACCATATCAAATACCACACGTTGATCCATTAATTCGTGTTGCTAACCGGCCAACAAGATCTAAGAATCCAAATTATGCTTATTTAAAACTAGCATATGTTTAATATAAAATAAAGCAACTGTTCAAATGAAATTTATAGTTTTTATCCTTACAAGGCACCTACATATAAAATTACAAAAATAGTTGGCTTGTGATGCACCTTTTTCGTTACGGAGGAAGGAACAGATTGCTATGCAAGATGCTTGGTTCGGAGAGCTTGACATGTAATATCTTTTAATGTAAATCAGTACAACAACGTTAGTTGTAATTAAATTTGCATTTTATTTTAAAAATCACACAAAATTTTTAAGGGCGGGTTAACATCAACTTATGACATGCAAAAAAATTTTCATAAACAAGTATGCAAATGATAAAAATAAGCCTACAACAATTATACATGTCAATTTTTAAGGGCATATTAACCTCAATTTTGTTGGCTTATTTTTGTCATTTACATTATAATTAAGCAAAGGGCTTATGAGTTAGAAAGAGTGAGAATGGAACACTCAACTCGATTATACTTTGCAAGGCTTCAGAAGTCCCTCATCTAGATGAATCGTGAAAGCCAATAAAGAAAGAAGAACGAGGTGACCCACATTCCACCTTTAGTTCAATGAACGAGCTAGTTAAGGGTAAAGCCAGATGCACTTTTTTCTTTTTCTTATGGATGTACCATTATACCTGGTTGCATTAACCCATTCTCGTATATTATTTTGATTATTTTTGTTATGTAGCATGTTTTTATTATGTAATAATTTAGAAGTCCTACCTTTTTTAGGTTTCTTTCTATATTTATGTTTGTACAAAGACTAGTATTATATTTTAAGATCCTAGGAAAAAATATATTTTGATACCTACTTAATCAATATAAGATTAATAATAACAATTGTAGTGAAAGTCAAAATAAATCACCTAAAAGGAATAATGAAAAAAAATAATTAGAAGCCCTTAGGATAAAAAGCAAATGATTGCATATCATATTGTCAATACCTCTTGATTTTAGACACTTCCACCCACTACACTAGTAGGGATCATTTAACTTATTAGGATAAGTGTCATATCTTGGCATGAGTAATACCGGTGTGATGGCAGTTTTCTATGTGTAAATATTCACACATGCATTTCATACATTAGGTTGTTGATACCCAAATTGCTATGAAGTACTGAAAAGCACACAAGGATATTTGATACTTAAGTAATAAATAGAAGTAGAGTCAGTATATTGATCCAACAAGGAACATGTTTGATTTCTAATTTAGTTAAAGTTATAGTTTACTAATTATCTACTTAGCTTGAAAGGTCAAAGGTTAAGTCAATTTAAGCATTACTAATCCTAAAGTTTGCAAAAAGAAAAACCTTAGTAAAAGTGGCAAGGTTTCTATCAAGTTAAAAGTTCTCCCCTAAATTGGATCTTTAAAATTTAAGTTTAGCTAAGTGATTAGGATAAAGGTGATAATCAGGAATAGTTTTCTTGCATTTCCCCTCTCGGTGGTCTAGGGTGGAAAACTAGGGCCAGAAGTCATGATTTTTTCTCTTTCCAAGGTTATTCCATGTAAAAAAATATTTTTATCTTCTCTTGCTACTTCTCTTTTATGTGCGTGTTCTTGATTTTTGTGCAATTCATAGATATTAAATTATCACCCTAGCACCACAAATTTTCTAGCACACAATAATATTTATGATAAAGAATGACATTGGATTTTCGGTAACATGAATATTTTAAAGAGAGATCAATTTTCATAAGAAACAAATATTGGATTCAATAAAGGGTCTTGATACACTATCAATAAATTTCCAACATTCAGCACAGATTTCGAGGTATGAGAGATCTCATTGTGTCTTTTGATCGAGAAACATTCAAACTTCGATTATGAGTCATCAGAAACTTTGATTTCAACAAACTTACTGTCAAACTGACTAATTGGACGAGATGAGCCCAATGATATCAAATTTGGTCCAATGTGAACCTAATCAAGCCTCGATTAGGCCATCAAACTTCTTTCGGATGCTTTACGGGCATATTTAGAAAGTCAAACATATGTCAAATCTGGAAAGCTTATAGACGAATCAAGCATCTCAGCGAGAACAAAGCCAACAAGCCTATGATCACTCAATTCTGACATCATTAAAGAACTCAAACACTTATGAAATGTTTTATGATCGAGGGAAGTTTTGTGAGCCATCTGATTAAAGTGTTTCATATTCCTTCATTAATTGTAAATGAGACTATTTAAATGGAGCCCTACCCCATCTTGAGAGGGGACGTGGAGCTTGATGCCTGGAAAGAGTTTGAAACTTGGAGAAGGAGCTAAAGTTGCCTCCTACTTCTACAGCTGTCAACCACCACCAACCACAATCAACCATTCCTTGTTGGTTGTCGCCGCCCACTCCTTGCAACGAAGCCCCGCGCAAAGCAACAACTGACGTCACGAGTCAGGAGGCAACCTGCAAAGCGACACACCATCTTGGACCACGAGCTAACCCTAAAGACGCTACAACAACGCAGCTTGAAGACGGTGTAACAACACAATCCAAAGACGGTGCAACATCTAATCTCGAAGATGGGGTAATGGCTCACCTCACATACACTCGTGTCGCTTTTGACTTCAGCCACTACAGTCTATGAATGTTGTTGCAACTCACCACTAAGACTTATGTGACCAACTACAACCCACATGGTTCACAGCTTGTGCAGCTTCCGACTCCAGATCTCGCAGCCTACATATGTCATTACTACTCACCATTACGACCTACATGACCAACTACGACCTATGCGGTCAATAGCTCGTGCAACTCCTTACTCCAGTTCCATGCGGCCTACGAATGTCATTACTAATCTATTGCGACCTATGTGACCAACTACAGTCTGTGTGGTTCATAGCTCCCATAACTCCCTACTATGGTCTTTATGGTTAACCCACACTCCTGAAGAAATAATCTACAACTCACCTGACCAACCACTATCATGGTTATCAACTACAACTTCTACTACAAGCTGGTTCTACAACCACCATCTACAACACTCACGAGAGACTATTACCTCTGCGATAATCGACTATAGCTCTTGCAGTCTGTTGCCGCCAAAAACTACAGTCAGATTACAAATATAAACTTTGTAATTCCATCTTCCCTATTTTAGGAGAAGAGTGGGCATGTGTACTCACCATTCATAGTGGATTATTTCAACTAGGTTAGGACTTGTGGTTTTGTCCTATTTCAAGAGTTTTTCACATAAAAGATCGAGGTGTCCTCTGCTGCTTATATATATTTAATTATCAAAATGTGTGTTGAATTCTTGCGCAACACTAACATGATAATCTATTACTCTAATATCGTAAATCTTCTAGCACGTACCAGGTCTAATAAAACAAGAAAGAAAGAACAATAAAATAATATACTAAATTTATTACGAAAAAGAATATTTGAAAAACAGACACTAGGCAACTCTAAAAAACTCTAATTCTATTAGCATAGATCAATTGTAAATAAATAATATATATTTGTTTAAGTTCACTTATATCATGCAAAAGTTAAATAAGCCAAATATCTATTATGAATTAATTTGAACACAATAATAATTATAACAAAATTAAAGAATATAGAATTAGAATAGAGCTCCGTTTATTTTTGCATGACTCATTTACATCATTTTGTTTCAACCCTTAAGCTAAGCCCCACATTCCAGGCCTGCAATCAAAATTATATACTGAAAAAAATGGAGTTGCATGGGAATTGAATTCTTTCTTTAGGCTCAGCATATTATAATTTAAGATTTGCATAATTTAATGGGGAAGTAAAATCATCATTTATATATATCTTTAAGTAGACTAATATTAGCTTTTAATTGCATCTATTGAAATAATAATTTTAAGCAAATTTCCTGTTTTCTTAAAACATAAACTTGACTTTCAATTATCAAATAATTTCATGGCCCTCTGCCTTATCGTCGGCTACTCCGTAAAGCTTACATACAAGTAAGAAAAAAACAAAAAAACTTTTGCTGATACTGAATGCATTATAGTGTATGGGTGTAAACGAACCGAACACGAGCAAGCCCAGGCTCAGCTCGTTTATACTTCGAGCTCAGAAAGTGTGTTTGTGTTCGGCTTGTTTGCTTAACGAGTCGAACACGAGTCATTCACGGACAAGAAGTACTTTTGACAACCTTAATCACGTAGCCATAAGATATTAAGAATTGTGGCAAGATTTAAAACATCATTATTTAATAAATTTTATTCTATTTTCTTCATTAATACTTTTAATTGATTATAAATCTTTGTAGCCATGTAGTCAATTAATTTTTTTTAAAAAAATTACTTTTACATATATATTTTTATAAATTTAATTAAGAAATAACAAATTTAAAAAATTACAAAATTAATGAACTCGTCGTCCTACCTCTACAAATGAAGTGTTAAATCCGAAGGCAAAATCGACGGGTTTAAATATATGTCGGAAAAAAATGCTCTATTTTCCTATGATATAGCGACAATTTATGAGCTGTGTTATTTGCGAAGATATAACTACAGGACATGTCGTCAGTTAGCAATGGTAATATTTTTTTGATGTTTTTTATTATTGTCGATCTATTATAATGTCAATTATAAACAAATATTAACCGACAACCATATTGCGTGGGTTATTTATGAACACGAGTTTTTTCAATAAAAGACCGAAATTTTCGTTGGTCATAATATTAATTGTTTAAAACTTTGAAGTTGTTTATAAGCCATCAGTAAATGCATTAATTATACTCCCCCCGCCTGAATCCCTCATTTTCTCCTTTCTCCTCCCGCCGCGCTGGTGCTCACCCTTCTTCTTCCTTACCTCCTTGAAACCCTCGGCCTCGTCCTTGTCTTTGCTCTCTTTGGGTTTCATCCAACACCATCGCCTTCGCAATCGAACCCTAAGACGAAATTGTAGCTTGTAGAGACCCAGAACTGCCACTTTTTATCCTCCTTTTGCTCGTCTCCTACCCAAAACCATTGAATAAGATAACTTTACATCTTCTTTTCATGCGATTTTATGCCCATGTGATATTTGGTAGCATTGTATTTATCGGTGGTTGGTAGTATGACAACACAACATGTTATTTATCGGTGTTTAGCAGCATGCTATTCTTTTGAAATCATTTGTGTGTCGATAACTCCTAGATTTGCTTTGAGAAATTATAACGAAGACCTCAAAGAGTTCTTCTCAGTGAACATCATCAATATCATGTAAACATCATATTCATTACCTTAAGAAGAAGGATGTAAATTAATTCTTAGACATCCCCGCAATAATAATGAAAAGTATGATAGCATGTCATCACAAAATTCCTATGAAATTATTTTGTGCATTGATAGCCCCTAACTTTGCTTTGATAAATTATTCAAGGAAAGTCTCAAAGTCTACTTTTCAGTGATCATCATCATTAACATGTAGACATCATCTTCTTTACCTCTAGAAGAATGCTATTAATAAATTCTTAGACATTTCAACAATAATAAGATCAATAGGAAAGTAAAATTATTTTGGTTTTTGTTGGTTTTGATTGTCTCTTTGTTTCTTGTGCTTGTCCTGTTTGATTTGCTTTAAAGGACTGTTGATCTTTGATGACTTCTTTTCTTCCTCTTTGAAGCTTTTAAGGTCTTTTTATTTTCTCTTATTTTTAAGGTAAACCTTAAACACTATTGTTTAAATGTGATGGTTGTTGTGTATGCTTAAATTTAGAATCCCAAAATATATGTTTAGAAAAATACTTACACACATACCACTAAATTCCTATGCACTTACATATTTAACAATTAAGCTTTATTTTCAAAATCAGCAACTAACGAGTTGTCAAATTTTTTTCTTGAGTATAACTGCAATCATATTTTCAAGAAAATATATGATACACTTGGAAGTTAGCCCAAGAGGCAAGATGCAATGGGAAGCTACCATGTCTCTAGAAGTCGAGCCTAAGAGGCAAGACTGGATGGAAAGATACAATACCCCAGGAAGTTGAGCCCAAGATGCAAGACTCAATGAGAAGCTACCATGCCCAAGGAAGTTGAGCTTAAGAGGCAAAATTTGATGGAAAGATACGATATTGTTAGAAGTTAAGCCCAAGAGGAAAGACTCGATGGAAAGCTACCATGCCTCTAGAAGACGAGCCCTAAGGGTAAGTCTCGATGGGAAACTAGGAGTGGATAGGCCCTCACTAAAAAAAAAAAACTCCAAGAAAGTAAGTGGTTGACAGGGTATCCACTCAAAGACCTCATAAAACTATAAACCTCAGAAGACACATGTATATCAAAGACCTCACAAGATTACAAGCCTCAAAAGACACAGATACAATAAACACCTCAAAATGTTACAAGTCTCGGAAGACACAAGTACATTAAAGACCTCAGAAGGCTACATATCTTCGAAGACACAAGTACATCAAAAACCTCAGAAGATTCTTGTACATTTAAATTAATTTTTTAACAAAACTTATATATATATTTTTTTGCACATTATTATTCTCCCACAAACTATTTTTATTTATAGAAAAATTTCCGTTTAATTATTTAAATATATATTTTGTCACTTATTTAATAGTGATTTTTATTTTAGCCCAGATAACATTAATTTCTTTATGAACAAACCACAACTTGGTATCATGAAGTTTTTTATAAAAATAATTTTATCTATATGCTTTAGATGCCACCATATAATTTTATAATGATGTTTCATTGTATTTTTTATCTTTCAACTTCTAATCATAAAGTCCAAAACTAATAATCGATGTTGAGTACTTAAATTTTAACTTGGACTGACTTTACAATCTTCACATTCTCAACGACCTCTTTTCTCATAAAAAAATAATCAATTTATGTTTTATTAGATTCATTCTCATAAGTAATAATAATATGCCCCTCTTTTATTAAATAAAGTATTAACAACCCTAAAGAACTTAAATTGCTACAAATTAATTGTGCCACAATAGTCGTTATTAAATGTTGTCACATCCTTTCAAGATCTTTGAAACAAGTTATAATTTATTTCCAAAGTTACTGCCTCAACTACATAATTATTTCCTCTTATATTTTCCATTCCATCCAGAACAAAAACTAAAAGACAAAAAATAAAAATAGGTCTGATAAAAAGTAGCCTTCTTTTAAATGAGCAAGAAACAGTTTTCTTCTTAAAATTACATGTTGGCGGCAAACCCAACCTCACAGCCTATTATTACAGAACTGGATGCTTCTAAGACCTTCAGTGCAAGCTTTTCATACATTTCTACCAAAATAATGGAAGATTATGCATTGTGGCACCCGGGCAACCAAATCAAATTAAGTTTCAAAACCACACATCTTTCAAAAGCCATAAGTTAAAATAATGTAACAAGGCATTTCAACTACAGAAACTTGGCTAAAAGAATAACTTTTCAATTGCTCCAACATAAATATCAAATTGAGGAATCCAAGAAAGACCTTACTGAAGGGAGATTTTGTCTGAACAGCCTCTGGTGTTAATTTCTGTCTCCTGATTCGTTTCTGTTCTCTGGAAAGGAAGCTAGGAAGTAGTTCACCTTTACTAACTGATCTCTCTACCTTCCTTCATCCCAATTAGGAATGTTAGAGGTAGCCTCATTCACCATTTTCACAAGCCTAACCTGCATGATAAAAGAAAATACTGAGCACATCACCCTGAAAAACTTGAAATTTACAAGGAAACAATAATTGAAAAAAAAAGAAAGTATTGAAAGCATAGTTTCACACGTTAGAATGCACATATAGACGTGTTGAATCATAAGTTGTCTTTCAAAAATATCTGCCTCCAAAGAGTCGAGAGAAGGAAAATGAGAGAGAGAGAGAGTAGAGAAGTTAAGAATTTCGAGTACAGAAGACAAGGAAAAATCCCTTTATTCATCCTCTAGCCCCCTATTTATAGGGACTTATTTATACAAATATAGAAAAGATGGAACAATTATGGAATCACACTTAATCCAATTAATGCGCTAATGTAATATCAGATTTGCGTTACAATTTGAATGCACTATAACGGATATCAGCCGGTCGGCGTATTTGAATTCGGCCGACCGAGACTATCGTTCGCGTGACGATTGCTCCTGTTGAGGTAAAGCTGATAAGTCGATTAGTTATGACTGTACGTCTTGCAAAAAGTCCGGGTAGTTGGGACCATAAGCGTGGTCTGACGATTGGATTCACAGATATTGCATGTCAGTCGACTCGATTGAGTGGGCGGTCGTCGGATGCTAGTTCAAATCAAACTCTTTTAGTCCGACACTTTGATTGTCCAGCCATAATCTTGGTCGCGTTTGATCGCTTTGAGATTCATGCTGATAGTTTTGGTGCATAAATATGAGTACCCCAAGTTTCCTGCTCCTTGAAATTGACAACTATGACAATGACAAAGAAACTATTAAACAATCAGTGGTACCAAAATCGAGAAAATTAATTATATAGTTAACTTTCATTTGGGTTATGTACCCAGTGAGTCCTATAAATTGGACCATGGGGTTGGAATTTACATTCCTTGTTGCTAACTTTTCTTAGATAGTTGAGGCACACCATGACAAATGGTCTGAGCCAAGACAATATAGATGTTGAACTTTTGGGTATGGTAGGCTTTCGAATCCTTGCCCCTATAAAGAAAAAAGAAGAAGATTGTAAAAAAAGATAAGCGGTCGAGACCCGAACCTATGTCGGCCGATCAAGTCGGCTCGTCAAGTCCTGAGAGGCGGGCGATGAAAAAGCCTCACCAAAGAACCCCGGCTCCCGAGCCTAGCATGGGCGTGAAGAGGGCCGTCAAGACCAGTTTGCCGAAGGCATTGAGGCCAGTGAAGAGGGACCGACAGAAACGGCAGTCACCAGCCCTCCTTAGCCGTCACCACAGAAAAACGGAGGTACCTTGTTGTGAGAGAGAGACGCTCTCAAAGGCTCTTTCTTCAATAGGCAAATTTTTAAGTATGTGAGAATTTTCTTTGATTATTGGCGGTCTTTAGTAATTTCTTGACATTATCTTAATGAGACTGAATCGGTCGAGTCGGAAGACCGCAAGGATGGTGGACCATCTTAAAGATGTCTCTGAGTTTGTTACCCTTATTGCGATCGGGACGCAGAGCATGATCTATGCGCCTTCTCTATCGGTTGTTATTTGGTTGCGTCTAGTTCCGTTTTTTCGACTCTGCTCGGCCACTTTGGTGGTTTCCAGCAAGAACAATTAGAGTGACAGACAGATGTGGTCTGACCTTTGATGGGAGAGGTGATCCTGGTGCGGGAATTGTTGGCTCGTCTGGCGACCAAGGATTCAGATGTAGCGGCCCTGCGAGCGGAGATCGTCACCTTGAGAAGTGGGTTGACAGCGGTACTGTGTGAACTGGGAGTGCTCTGAGAGTTGTCGTTTTGAGCAAGTTCTAGCGTGACACCAATTGAGTGGGGCAGACTAGATTAGGAGTGTTGGTCCTCTGAAGGCTGACGTCCCGACTGAAGCATTGGAAGACCAAATCATAAAATACTTTGTTCGGGATCTATAATAATGTTAATTGTAATAAAAATGCATTTAAATTAATGTGAAAGGATGTTTGGTATAACACTTATCATTATGTGACATCTCGTTTCACGCGTCCGCCCTGTAAATAGGGTGAGGGACCGCTTTTTACCCTTTACATTTTTTTTATTTCTTTCTTTGTGCCTTTGTTTCTTCTTCTTCCTTCATCCTCTAGTCTTCTTTTGCTCTTTGCGATGACTCCCAAATACTCTCTTACCTTTTTTGACACAGTTGAGGGTGTTGATTCTTCGTTCTTGACAAAGAATGATGTGATAGAGTTGCAGGGGAATATATTATACAAGACAGCATCGTCCTTCAGAAGATGTCGAGTTCGGCGCGTGCGACGGACAAATGTGGGTAAAGAACTGGTCTTTTATCGAGACCACTTTAAGTACGATCTCCTGTTGCCTGTGTGACGAGCTCGGGAGCGTTTTTAATATATAAGGGGTTATTCCGACTAAAGTGTTGTCGAATTCCATAGCTGCGATAATGACCTTCATGCTTTTCAGTCGTAGAGAGTGCATCTCGTGGTCGATCAACCTGTTTAGTTACTTTTATTCGTTTAAGTTTGATAAGGGAGGGTTTTTCAATGTTTTCGGCCGGTCAAAAAACTCCAACTGCTCGGAGTTGAAAATAAGATAAAATATTGGAGTAAAAAGTTTTTGGTCGGTTCCTGCTCCGACGACTGGGGCATTTGGACCAAGCCGTCAGAGCCAATGGGGGACAAGGTGAAGTCCCATCCGAAGGATATGCACATTGTTGAGGCAATGTTGATCGGTCACCATCTCTCGGTTTCGCAGTACACGGCTGAGGCAACAGTCACCCGGACGTTGAAGGGTGAGATGACTAAGGATGGATGGCGTCTCTTGGACATCAATGAGGCAGTCCGAGCAAGGGCGGTGAGGAGAAGCTAGCTACCAGGCAACAGAAACAGGAGCAGTGTGACCTCGAGATATATTACTTTTGTACTTAAAACTACTGTTGCTATTCAAGATATAGTGACCGACGATGATAATATTATTGCTCGAAAATATGTTTCTCATTTTGTTGATGCACGAGAAGGCAATAAAAGGCTTGTTTCTGACCGCTACCCCCTCTTCCTAAAAAATTGGCATGTTGATCGATGTGCACTGATTATCGTTGTTCCGCCAGATTCAAGGTTTGGCAGTTCACCTTTCATTGCCCTGCCCGAGCGGGCAGAGGCTTGCCGGCCCCTCCCCCCATCTTCTTTTGTGTCGTCGCCAAAAGAAGCAGACCGTCTTCCGGTTACGAGCCTTCGCCTTCCCCGGAGGGGAAAATCATTCCCTGGCAAGGAAAGGAGCAGGAAAGGAGCTGGGCGGACGTTGGTCGGCACCAACAAATGAATAAGTCTTCTGGACACGTCGAGAGCCTAACACCGTCGCGGCTGAGAATAAGGGTATGTCTTCGCTTCTACTGGAGTTGTTGTGGTCCGAGGAGCTCGACCAAAATCTGGAAAGCTTCAACCCCCGAGAGCTTTGCCAGAATGTGGATCGGTTCCTCTTGATGGCGACAAAGGCCGCTCACTTCCAAGGACTTTCAGAAAGCGAAGCTAGGGAGAGTTCGCGATGGTTGGGATCTCCTGTAGCTCAATTGGACATTTTTACCAAGGCAAATCAAGAATCCATTGATGCCATAGAAGCATTGAAGAAAGAGGTCGAGGAGCTGAAGAAACAGGTTGCCTCGTCCATTTCCAAGGGAGAACATAAGGACAGCCTGATGAAGCAACTTAGGTGTGGGGTGGACCATGACATTCAACGATTTATTCACCATGGTCTTGTTGACCCCAATTTCTCTGACCCAGATGAGTTCTCCACCCTGATTCCAGACAAGTCTGAAGAACCTCCAAGGAAGTAGAAGGTTCTGGTAGTGAAGACCAATCGATCACCTGCTAGAACCTGGCTCGAGAAAAACATAAAATCCTTTTTGTTTTGAAAGGCCGTAAGAAAAGATACTTGTAAATCTTTTTTCATATAAGAAAAAATTGTTAGTTTTTGCTTATTTGGAAGTTGTCTTGAATCAATTGCGATCCTATTAATTGTGTACTCATCTCGTAAGTGAGCCTGCCGCATTAATCAATCAACGGGGATATTTAACTTACCATGTTCAGAGGGATTGTTGCCTCTAGAAAGACTCAGTTTGAAGCAATCATTATGACATATCGTGAATCTTGTTGCTGGTAAGTGTTTCGATCAATCCTCGGGGCTAAATCTTGAATCTCATATATCACATGATTTCACGCCGACCGATTGTCAATTTCATGGATTTGTTTGACTCGAATTGTCGATTGGTAGTCAAATCAAGTTTTCAAATATTTTTCACGTTATTCAATTAATATACATCAATTGATCAGTTTACCCGATGGCCTAAGTCATCGCTTACCCCCACCGCGTTCGATGGATTAGATATTTGCCTCGGTCAGGTTTATTCCTCTTGCTAGGCGAGGAACTTGTCGTCACTTGGGAGGGCAACCCCCCGGGAGCTTGCTTTCACAATCACATAAAAATTGCTAATTAGTGGAGAGTAATAAGAGTCTGGTTAACTTTGCGAGAAATTGAAGGCGAAGGTGACCTTTCACCAACAGGAGTGACCGACCACATTTGAGTAGTGTGCTAGTTTCTCTTTTTTCTTCGAGTCGAGTGTCAAAGGAAAGGATTTCCTCCGAGTCGGGCGTCGAATACTCGAGTAGGTGGACTATCGAGATCAACCCACCAGGCGAACGGGCAAAGTGTCCAATGGGGAAATGTTGCACTGCTTTCACGTCCTTAAGGAATGTAATACGTGTGTTCGACAGTTGCCATTATGAGGGTATCAACTCCTCCCCGTTAGCGACGGAGGGTAAGACTCACAAGCCTTCTGGCAAGAAGTCCAGGTAGTTGGGACTGTAAGCGTGGTATGCTGATTGGATCCACCAACATTGCATGTTGGTATTCTCGATCGAGCGTTCAGTCGTCGGATGACTGGTTCAGATCACGCTCTTTTAGTCAAACACATCGATTGTCCGACCATCATCCTTGGTCGCTTGATCGCTTTGAGATTCATGCTGGCAGTTTTGGTGCATACAACATGCATGCATAATATTTAGTGCTTTATAATGGTGATGATTCTCATCAAAAAGTGACCAATTTGACCATATTCTTGGACTTTCATTCCCTGGCCATTTAATAAGAACATCATATAATTTAGCACACAAAAATATTATATATCCAATTAAAAGAACATTATGATTTAGTACAAAGAAATATTATGATTCCAAGTAAAGTTCCCCATATTAACTAGGTATGCATAAAACGTGCCAGAATAAGGAATTTTCTTCTAATTCTCAAAACGTCAAAAAAATTTGGATCCTAGTAGCAATAATTTTCATATATAATTGCATTGAAATAGGCCACAGTGTCGACCATTGAGAACAAGCATAATGTAGTAGAAAAAAGCCAAAGGCAATGCCTATAAAACCTGAAAAAGGGAATCAAAGAATAAATTTTTGAAATAAAAAGTACCAGAACAAGTTCAGAGTCAAAACTGGCCCAAAAAGTAGAGAAAACCGTAAAAATAGCAATAATGATCAGTCAGAGAATATGTGCTTTTTATGTATACACTATCATTGTAAAGTCCTAGTCAATTTTCAGATAATAACATAAGAAATTCCAAAAAATAATCCAAATATTCAATCAGAAGTGATGAATATACCACACTTTCAGGAACTCCTGGTGGGGGTAAAGAAAGGTTCCTTGGTATTGGTCCTTGAAGGTGTGATCTCTTATCAAAGCGCCATTCCCCAATCTTTCCATAAGTCAGTTCACCCTTTAAAGATCAACGCACAATTAGGGCTGAAAAAAATGAATCCCCAATCTTTCCATAAGTCAGTTCACCCTTTAAAAATTAAAAAGATCAACACACAATTAGGGCTGAAAAAAATGAAATGTAGCGGCTGAAGAAAAAGTGACGGTAGACGAATTCTTTGAAGCAGAAAAAAATCACCTTTAAAGAGTAGTCACAACCATAAGTGTAATGGATAATGAATGCTTTCCCAACCTTCAAGTCCCAAGGCGGCTGATAGACATTTCAATATATTAGGCATTCTAGAACCAACTCAACGTATACATACAAAGATCAAAAATCAAATTCCAAAGAATTGCATAATAAACTTATACCTGTATCATAAAATCCTTACGAAGAATATGTTGCACACCATGCAATGCGCTTGCAACAGCATAAGCATACCTATGGTCAACATGAAACAAACCTAAAATCAATCAACATGGTTCCAAAAAAAAATAAAAAATAAAAAAACATGAAAATAGATAATACGAGAATTAAGCTCACATTTCAAGCACCCATCCAAAAGTTTTATCAGTCTCCGGATCTTCTTTCATCTTTAAGGAGACATTCATCCACGTTGGAGCAATTTTTTCAAGCTGAGACTGGACAGATCCAACAAAACAAAAAAAACAAACAATTAAAAAAAGGATTTAACCTATTGTACTAGAAAGAATTTCAGACAATGTAATCAGTGTAGCTATTTAATAAACTAAACTTGAAGTCTAAAAGTTTGAAATTTTATACTGTACATGCATCAACCAAAATAGCTACCTTCTTTATTATGACGGGGGAATTGCCAATAGGATCAACATTTGTCACAGGACCTTTCTCTTCAGGATAAAACTTCCTTATGATTTTCTCGTTGTCAGATGGTTTAATATAGAAGAATGGGAATGCTGCTGGGTAATCTCCACGAGACAAATTTGGCAAAGGATTTGCAAATACATGATCTGGTTCTCCCATTAATATGTAACTGTAAAAGTCGATCAAACAAAAGAATTTTGTAAGGCATGCAAAGAAAGCACAAAGAGGGGGTTAAGCACGTTTAAATATTCTCACTCTTCCTCAATCTTTGCTTTTTCCAGCCACTGAACAAATGCCCATGGTCGATTCAGTACGATGTAACCCTGAAAGCAATATCTGAAGACAATGAATATGATAATAACACTATAACTGAAGAATGTTACAAATCCACTAATAATGTATATATCAATCCCAATAAGCTCTCAAACAGAAAGAGAGTGAGGTAAAAAAGAGAAAATTGTATAAGAAGTTCCAAACAAAATGTTACAAGAAAATAGCAATATATTGTCCAATGTTTCCTTAAAATAAAAGGGGCATTTACATACATACCACCAAATTCTGATGTATTTACATATATAACAAATAAAGATTGCTTTTTAAATTTATGCCACCTAAATCTCTCATATCACAAATAAAGATTGCTTTTTAAATTTATGCCACCTAAAGATTGCTCTCATATCATACGAAAAAAATTTATATAACAAATAAAGATTTATGCCACCTAAATTTATATAACAAATAAAGATTGCTCTCATATCATACGAAAAAAAAAAGATCACTATTTTAACCTTTTTAAAGTGAAATACAGCTTCTGATGCATAGGTAATGTGTTTTATATGTAAAAATTGAAGTTTAGCTTTTAGATATGTAAATACATAAGAATTGGGTGTATACATGTAAATCTTCCAAAAAATAACAATTTCAAATAAAAAAAAGCGAGGCAAGCGACTCAGGCGATGGAGATGTATTGGTCTACAATCCAATTCAAATTCAAGATTAAAAGAACTGAAAAAAGTCTCCAAAAACTTGTCAATATAGACATGGTCAGAATTTTAATAAGCAGTCCACTATAATGCAAAACATTTCATATATTCAATAACATTAAACTAGGCAGCATATCCCATACGATTCTTACACGAGAATGATCAAAGACAGAGTTAATACAATTCTCAACCTTAAAAAAATCTCTAATTTGTATAGTAGCAAGATTTACCGAAGAAAATATCAAATAAAATACACTTAAGAGCAACTGAAAACCAATTGAGAGAGTAGCAATAAGAGCCTACATTCTTTTAAAGCAATTTCTGCATAATTAGCAAAGTCCAAGAGGTTTCTAACCAAATTATTAACCTAATAATGATACAGACTTCAATATTATACTAAAACTCCATCATTAAGATAACAATATACGTTCAAATGCCGTGGAAACTGACAAACAGCAGAAGGCAAAAGAAAGATTTATCCAAATAGAAAGAACAATCAAAATAATGCAACAGAACCACCATACTTAATTTAATCACAATATTTTTGTTCATGGGAGAGCAACATTTCAAAAAAATGAAAACGAAGAAATGAAAACCACGAAGAAATGAATATCAACCAGATGTAAGATTCTGGAATATAAAATATAATCAAGCATGCATATCTCAAGAAATCTGGAGAAATTATTAAGAGGGAAGATTCCTTACCCTATCCATACCAGCAGGTAGAGGATCGACGACAAAGGTAGGGATCTCATCCATCAAATTATCCGGAGTCCCTGAATGCAGAACCCGCGTGAATCCTCCCATTTCTGATCCTTCTACATCCTTCATCCTTTTGTACCAATAGTACATTATTCTGCACTGCCACTTACTATAAGGCGCATCGGTCGCAGTGAGAGCCACATGAAACAGCCTCTTTGGACCTCCCGACCTCTTCAATTCATTTGGCATCCTAACAACAGGATCAGATCGAAGAGCAAGGTTTGAACGATCCACCAATTGCAGTGGAGAATTCCAATTTTGGTTATGCATTACCAGAGCCACGAGATTGTAGGTCGCAATGAAGAACCCAAATCCCAATAGAACGACAAAAAATGGCGACGCCTTTCTCATCCCCATTCTGTAGATTGCTCCGAGGCTATAAACCAAAATATTCCCAAAAACTCCTGATTTCTAACCGCATTTATCACAGTGGCATCACATATGATTGGTTATCTCAACCGGGGATCAGAGACTTGATTTTGTTTCCTATTCAATTCTAGAGCAAGCAAATTAATTAAGAGTGAAAGACGAGATGCAGCATAAATTTGGCAAGAGAAAGCTTTCTTAATCAAAACCCTACTGCAAAACAATCCGCCGTGGATCCATGGTTCGAGAACTGATTGAATCGGAATGAGCACAAGTGGAAGGACTCCATGGGCAGATTAGCTTGGCTGGATCAAAGAAGGGAGCAGGTGGGTGATTTGAAAAATAGTACTTGGAGAAGAAAGTCAGAAGTGGAGGGTATTTAGCCGTGGACCTTTGAAGGAGTCCCTTGCATGTCGTTATTCCGATCGTATTTTATTTGACAGAAGCTGGATCTGTATGAAAGGAAATTTGATTAAAAACAAAAATCTATCTACTTTCCATCTACCTGCTTTCCATTTGCTCCATTCATGAAAAAGAAGTATAATTTAACATTAAAAAAATTTAACATGCATAATGCATAATTCTTATATAATAATACAACTTACATTTAAATATTTATATTTAAACACACAATATTCAAGTTTGTACACTCATATGACCTGCGATGTGAATTTGAGCCAATGGCTCGACATACGTGATCGTGATGAAAATTCATGTCAAACCCGATTGAGCGAGGAATTTGTAAAGGATATGGTATAGCTTGCCCTAGATAACACTAAGTTGCCTCATGGACCATTGGATGATCAATTCTCCCACTGGTTAACTCGGGCCAAGCAAACTTTCAATTCAGTCATTCTATGCATGCATTTCACCCTTGGACACCCTGATCACTGTACATCGTTGCAGCACACAATATGGCTGGATTACATAAAGCTATACACTTCACGTGCTTGAGATGTGGCACTTTGTCTTAGCGGTATGCTTGCATATATTTCATTTAGTCTTATGTATTTTCAAGCATTTTACTCAGATATTATTCTAATGTAAATGACACTGCAAAAGCTATATATGCTAGAGAATGACCGATAGGAAGATCTTTTTTCCCCTCCCTTTTCTCCTCTTAAGAGAGGACTCGTCTCCCTTCTCTTTCTCTCTCTCCATGAATTTGTGTTTCTTTTAACGAGAGATAGAACCATTAGTTTATTTGCCTTCCTTTGAGGTTGTCATCTCATTGCTTAACATTAATAAAGTTTTAGAGTGTCACTCTTCTTCACCACCCTGAAGGAGTTTGCCTTGAAGGGTTCACTTGCCCATGGGATTAATCACTTCATTTATAAAGTTCAAGAGGATATTCCTCATACATTTTGTTAGTATGTTGAAGCCACAAAAAAATTTTTGGGCTCTATTGTGAATGTGGAAGCAACTTGAAGAATCATTGAGAATTTTCATCAACAGTTTCTAGATGGAGATGTTGGCTGTGAATTACCTCATACGAGCCATCACCCATGTGCTTTAGCATAGGTCTTAGAGAAGGCACGTCCAAGTATGCTCGTCTTTCAAAAACCCAAGACTTCAATTAAGTTTCTAGAGCGTGTCAACGGCCACAAGATTATAGAGAAGTATAATCATGAGCCCAGGCCATCCAAGGACTTAATAAGTGAGAAGTCACATGGAGGGAAGAGTATTTTGCCTAAACAAATGAAATAAGCAATAATATGTATAATCACAACATGTACAACGTCACATCCATAAGCCATGTGTCCAACATCATAACCACAACAATATCCAACACAAATAAAATAAATAAAAGAAAACAAAGTAAGAAAAATAATTAATCACAGAAACGCAGTCATCATATCAAAGCGATTTGACATCTCTGCCCCTATCATCCTCCTCCTCCTCCTCCTCTATCGGCTTAGAGGTATCTCCATAAAATGAAAGGTGGCATGTCGGGAAGCTGAATATCATACAACTCTATTGTGTCCTTGCTTAATCATTCCCACTAAAGTCTCATTGGCCTGCACTTAGTATTGATACTGGTGATAGTTCTGATCAACATAGAAATTCACTCTTTAACCCATATCATGCTGCCACCACCCAAATAATAACGATCGGCGGTGGTCGATAGATGTCGGTGGTGGTTAACGATGATCGGGATGGTGCTGGACTTCAGCTTCTTCTCAAAGCCTCATATTTTCTCATAAAGTTCATGTTCTCTACCTTATGTGAGGGGTGGGGGTCTATTTATAATGTTCTAGTTACAATTAATGCAGGAATATGAACCATTTTTATCAGAAGGTCCAGAGAGCTTCCTTCGATGAAACAGTGATTGATGGACATTTGAGTTCCTTAAAGATTTCAGAATTGAGCAATCTTAGGCTTGTTAGATACGTCTTATCGAGACACTCGATTCGACCATGAACTTACTAAATTTGACATCCATTTTATTTTCCAAATGTGTTCAAAAATATTCCAAGTGTGGTTTAATGACTTGATTTGGGCTTGATTTAACTCAGAATGAACTTATTTTTATATCATTAGGTCTGTCAGATCGAGCCAATTAGTTTGACCATATGTTTGCTAAAATTGGAGTTACAGATGACTCTTGCCTCGAGATTCATGTCGAATGATGTAGATTTGTTGGAGACATATCAAGAGTCATTTACATTTTTATTTTGATTGTTTTTTTAGTTATTATTTATTAATACTGAATTTATTTTACAATGCGATGTATTAAAATTATTTATTAGAAAATGAAGACTCTCCCGTCATCCAAAACAATCTATGCAGATGTGGTTGAAGGCTGAGAGTTGTCTCTACATCCTTACTTGGAGGCGACTGTGGTCAACATGACCTTGTGTTTGGAGAAGTTTGGTGTTATGACCGCCAACTTATGGAGTAAGTATGACACTAGGGAGTATGAGATGACGAAAGTTGGGACCGCTAGGACAACCGGGAAAAAGCAAATGACAAATGTTTCACAGGATCTGGTGTGTTTTGTGGTCGCAAAGTCCATCTGGTACTTTCGGAACTAGCAAGGGACCTTTTCTTTTTTTTTTTAAGTAAAATTTATTAACAGATCATTGCTAGATAGATGTTGGGTCCTCTGAGGGCACCCGGGTGTTTTGTCTGGATCTCTCAACCCCCAAGTCTCAAGTCCTGAAAGGAGGGTGTCCCCAAACCCAGGATCCGAGGGACCTGAGAAGCTTGACATGCCTTCTCATGATGCTAGTGAAAGGGCCGAAGCACGCCAGTCAACTCCTGTTGAGGTGGTGTGGGATTCAAGAGATAAGGAGGCATGTGAGGCTGAATCTTGAGAACAAAACCACTCCGCAATGGGAGGGGAAATAGTCGATTGATGTGAGTTCCCCTTCACTCCCTCCTCCATTGCGGTGTGTAGGTTCTCCTCTGAGGTGGGTTTCCTCAATGGAGGAGAACTACAACATGTAGGCCAGCTCTGGTGAAAATTTTTCCATGGTGGACCAGAAAGAATTGATACACTGGCATGCCCATTGGGGAGGTATTAGAAGTCTCAGAGTACCCCTATCTCTTGTTCGAGTTGGTCCGGTCTGAGAAACTATACACGGTGCTGAAGAGGATGAATTTGGTGAATTTGGGAGAAGATTTCAACTGATTCAATCTGCTCGCCTAATCGATCACACACATCCAGTTGAAGATCCTCATCCAACTTGTGAGGAAAAAGATGTGGTTGTTTCAAAAATATAGCCCTCATACGGACCAAATCCGAGTTGTGTTCTTGTTTTGATATGTGATTGTTGGTGAGTTCTAACAACTTAGCTATTGTTTTTTGTTGTTTCAAGCTCAAGGTATAGCGGAATGGACCCTCCTTTAGTAATTGAGCTAGTTTAGTGTGGGAGACTATATGTTTTAGGTCTCGTACTTCCAATATCTTCTTCTGTAGGTGAGTTATAAAAGCACATATAGACTCTTCATGCCTCTAACAGTGTTGCAACAACTTCTTGAACCCTTGTGCGGGCTTTCTGCGCACTGATGTATTACGCTATGAACATTCTCTTGAACCTAGAAAAGAGTTTATCACTCCTAATGGAAAGCAGTTGAATCATAGGGCGGACCCTTAAGAATCTTGAAAAAGAGTCGACACTTCAATGTGTGTTTTATCCTAAATAGACACATGATGGACTCAAAAGATGAAACATGGTCAGAAGGTTCTGACTGCCCTCAATAAGATTCAAGGGATTAGTTCTTGAAGCACTCAGAAGATTCAACTTTAGAGATCTCCAAGGAGAAGGATTCTTTCGATCTTTAGGTAGTTGTGCATCAACACCTCTTTGCCTATCGCGATTCGATGGGGTTGAGGAAGTGTTGTCCGGATAATAGGAGTCATCTGCTTCATCTAGGGCTAAGAAACTCTTTTTTGATGCAGAGAAGTTGTCTGTTGATGTGGCAGCATTGTTGCTTGAGCAAGTGTTTCTCTAATCATTTTGATCATAAGCTTTTTGAACTCATGGAACTGTTAAGTAACGAAATTTCTGTTGTCGTCTATATTGCTCAAAACTTGTTGGTGGCTAGGCTCTTCTCTTTGTGTTACTGTTCTTTTTTTTCTAAAATGATCCATGCTCACCATATATTTTTAGTGTTAATAGATTTATCCTTAAATCACATATAAGGAATAGAGTGTTGGAAAATAGAGAGAATAAGGGATGAGATATAAGCAGCTGAGTTAAAGGGAAGAATGAGCAAGATGAAGAAAATTTGAGTGGATTTTTCCTTAGCTTTGGGGAGTGTAAATTTAAAAGCAGGATCAATAATTTGAGGTTCAAATTGAGGATCTAGAATTCAAGTCTATATTTAATACCATTTATTTACAGGAATTGATCTTTGTAAAATAAATTATTCAGACCCCTATTACTCCTAGGGCCTTAAGTACATATAGTCATCTTTGATGGTCATATCCCCATTAAAGTTTGGGCATTATAGAGATCACCTTCTGGTTAGCCTCTTTATTAAACTGGAAGGTTCTTCGCCTTTGATGATTTTACACTCGGGTTCCCTTACTCGGCCCGTTAGTGCTTTATTGACTTCTATTTGATCGTTTGATGTCCTGTAATGAACTTTTGTAGTCCACTTATGGATTCAACCCTTCGACCCGCTTCTGCTGATGGATTGGCCAAGAGCTGATGGTTTGACCAAGAGCTAATAGGTCTCTACTTGTTCGAGTAGCTGCTCAGGGTTTTGATGATTAGGTCATGAGCTATTCAGTCCTAATGGCCCGAGTAAATACTTTTGGTCATACAATAGCATAATTGAACTAATTTCAAGCATCTCAATTTTGAATTAATTAAATTTTGTAATTTAATATGATATAAAATGAACTTTGATTATTCTTGCTATTCTTATTTAGTTATATCATCTTCTAAATTTGACCATGCATTAACATCATTTAATGATTTTCTATTGTGTCAAAAAGTTGCCTATTATGACGAACGAATGAGAATATAAAAATATTATTAGATTTTAAAATTACTATAAAATACATGATTTTTAGAATTTATACCAAGGAGAGCAAAAAATGAAAGAGTAAATGGTTTATGAGAATACATTTTCTTAATGATCTCTTATTTATTTTAGATTTAAAAAATTATAAAGGATTGAAAATCATCAAAGTTCTACTAAAACTCTAAAAATAAAAAAGATAAATATAAATATAAAAAAAAAGGTTCTACTAAAAAGTCTATCACTAACTTCATGTGTGTTATAATAAAATATCATTTGTATTTAATATAAAAAATCCTTCTTTTCTTAATTATTTTATTAAAAAATCAAAATTGAATCCAAAACAAATGAAATTATCAAATTTAATAGAATTAAAAAAAATATTATTTCAAAAAGCATCTAGATATCTTCCCTAATACCTTATTATTCTCTTTTTGAAAATAGCATTTTATTTAGAACGAAGAGGAAGAAAATAAAAAAAAAATGACCCATCAGCAGCTGAAATCCATCTTTAATTTGGTATAAGATCGCATCAATTAATATGAGATTATTCCATCAGAAAAAAAACTCAAAGGAATGGAGAAATATTTAGATTGATATTTGATTATTTAGTGTAAATTAAATTTAGGGGGTATTCCAGCTAGGGCTGTCAAAAAGGCTCGTGATTTGCAAACAGCTCGTGTTCGATTCGGTAAGAAGCTCGTGTAACGAGCCGAACACGAACAAATATTTGTATGTTCGTGTTCGGCTCGTTTTGGCTCGAAAAAGTAATATATATATATATATATATATATAGTAATATATAT
>NW_018164939.1:358928-360823 GCF_001263595.1 Phalaenopsis equestris
TCCTCCTCCCCCTCAGCTAGGGCTGTCAAAACGGCTCGTTAAGAAGCTCGTGTTCGGCTCGTAAATTTTGTTCGATAAGTTAACGAGCCGAACACGAACTAAGATGTGTTCGTTCGTGTTCGACTCGTTTTGGCTCGAAATACTACTCATCAAGTGTATATATATATATATATATTAAATAGTATTTTAAAAAAATCTAATAACTACCAGGCTACAAAGATTTATAACCAATTAAAATATTGATTAAGAAAATAGAATAAATATTATTAAATTAGATTTAAATGATGTTTTTATATAAATCATAATTTTAAAATCTTGTCCCAATCATTTACATCTTATGGCTATGTGATTAGGGTTGTTAAAACGACTATTTGTTCCTGAACGGCTCGTGTTCGGCTCTAGACAAACGAGCCTAGCGAGCCGAACACGAACACACTTTTTAAGCTTGAAATATAAATGAGACGAACACGAGCTGAGCCTGGGCTCGCTCGTGTTCGGCTCGTTTACACCCCTAATTCCAGCAGAAACTCAACTACTGATACAGTTGTAAAAATAAATCCCTGAAAAGTATGATAATAACCATAAGTGGTTATACCTGGATTAAAAAATATATAGCCTTTTGGTACGAATAGAAATTACCATTGGCTTTAATTATTGTTTAAAATTTCTACAACGGTCGAAGAAACAGCAATAATTAAAGCTTTATTTATTCATTTTTTATTTTAAGATGGGCGGTCAATTCTAATACTCTATTTTTAATCAGTATGGTATACATATTCACTCATAGATACTCTAAACTTAGGCTCAACTCGTGTTTTGCTCCATAAAAATTATTATTGTTTGTGTTCGACTCATTTATATTTCGAACAGAAAAGCGTGTTTGTGTTCGGCTCGTTTACTTAATGAGCCGAACACGAGTTGTTTGTGAACAAAAAGTCATTTTGACAACCTTAGTCACGCAACCATAGGATGTTAAGAATTTGAACGAGATTTAATTCTTTTTATTTATATTAAAATATTATTTAAATATAGTTTATTATATTATATTTTATTTTATTAATTAATAATTTTAATTGATTATAAATCTTCTTTAGGTTTGTAGTCAATTAATTTTTTTTAAAAAAATTTTATTCGTGTTCGGCTCGCTTACATATTGAGCGTAAAAAAAATTGTTCGTATTGAACTCATTAACTTAGCAAATGAATCAAACACAAAATTCTTAACAAATCGAACACAAGTTCTTCACCAACAATGAACCGTCTTGACAACCTACTCTAGAAGATAAACAGCTGGATAAAATTGCAATAAATGAAAGCTATTGCTGATTGCTCCACTTCTTAGTTTTACCGGTTGAGCAAGGGGTCCACAGAAAACCCTTCCGAGTCTTTTTGCTGAGACCGTCTTTGTATGTTGGGGTGGTTGGATAGCCATTAAAATTTGTATGGGCCCTCTGCAGAGTGATCTTAAATTTTTGGAGTTTCCATAGATGCAAATGGAATGCAATAGAAAGTTGTGATCAATATAAAAAGTCATATTTTAATTTAAATTTGCTGAATTTAAAAATAAACTGCTTTAACAGATTTTTGAAATCGCCCCAAAAATTACCACCAATGTGGGGTATTGATGCGAAATGTTGATGCTAGGCCTGTAAATTTAGCTCGAAGGTCGTGAGTAACTTGAAAATTGATTTGAATTTTGGCTTAGATTGAGATTGGATCGAAATAAATGAGCCGAGCTACGAGCCAAAATTTTGATCAAATTTTTTCAAGCCAACCTCAGTTTCGCTCGAAATCAGATCGTTACAGTTCTAATGATGTTAGGGTTGCGAATTTAGCGAATTTAGCGAATTTAGCTCGAAGATTGTTGATCGCTAAAAAGTTGATTCGAATTTTGGT
>NW_018164939.1:369035-375306 GCF_001263595.1 Phalaenopsis equestris
GTTAGGTAAAATGTGGCATAGATAAAGTTGAAGGTTAGGTGTTAGATTAGTAAATACATTGGATTTGAGTGGTATGCAAGCAATCTTCCTAAAAAGAAGCAAAATTCAACAGCTCACTCACCTGTACCCTTCTCAATCCAGGGAGAAACCATGATGGTAGGTACCCTCACTCCCAAGCGATCAAATTTGAAATTCATAGGACTTGGACTAATAATTCCATCAGGATTTGGGACCCCATTCACAGGGGTAGGAACATGGTCGAAAAAGCCACCATGCTCGTCATAAGTAATGATAAGGAGAGTCTCATTCCATTGAGGGCTAGCACGCAGAGTTTCGTAAATATCCTTGATGAACATTTGTCCTTGGTAAACATCATGCGAAGGATGATCGTCAGTGGCAGGCCTATTCTTAGAGTCCATGTATCGCTGTTCGATTACGGTATAGTTTGGAAGATTGCCGCTGCTTGCATGAGCTTTGAATGAGAGATCATAGGAATGGAATTTGTTAATGTACTTTAATTTGCGAAGGTTGCGGTAGAAGAGTACAGCAGGGATGTTTTGGTAGTAAATGCCAAAGGACAGACCAGCATCATCAATATTGTCAAACATTGTTCTCTGAGGAAAACCAAGTGCCAGCTTACTGCAAAGAATTGAAAACAGGAAGCTTAGAATACTGAAAGCACATGAAGAACTCTTTTGGTAAAAACTATTATCTTCAATAAAGCTTAAGAAACTCAATAAAGCTTATTATAATCTATATATTTAAGACTCAATTGTAAATTTAGTTGATACATGATTAGGTGATGTCTTGGTCTATTCTTTTGTTCATCAAATAAGCCACATGTTTATCCTTATAAAAATGTGTGTTGATATAATAGTTTATTTAATTAAAGTCTTATTTTTAAGCTCAATAGATCACATTTATAAGCTCAATAAGTATTATTCTAATAGCTAATAAATTGTTTTATAATACTGCTTGTTAATAGACTCGGAAAAAACTCATTTGATTAGTTAATGAGTTAAATTCAAGCCTAGCTGAAACAGCTATAATTTTAAATGAATCTAGCGTGAACACTATTACCAATATCGGAATCAAGCTCAAGCTTGATTTCGGGAAAAAAGAAAAGCTTAAGGTTGAGCAAACTCGTGCTTGGCCCTGCTTGATTCATTTGCATCCATATATAAACTATTCAATAAATTGATTATTGAAGTTAAAATATACATAGACCGAATACTAACAAGATGTTCCTGATAACGAGAAACTTCAACAGGAAAACATCATAAAAAAAATAATCGAAATAAAAGAAACAAAGAAAGAATAATGATTATTAGACTTCGTATGCATCCATGGAACCAAAATTTAACAAAAATAGTCGCGAAATAAAATAAAAAAAATCAATCAGTGAGAAATCTTTTGAGTTAAATATCCCTCTCAAAATTTTTAAGCTTTTTATGAAAATGATTATTAAATTAAAAATATAATTAATATTAAATTATTATTATGTATTTAAGCTTACCAGGTAAAGTTTTAAATGTACAATATCATATTATGAAATTTTCCAAAAATTTAGGGGAGTGTCACCCCCTGGTTGCACTATATATTTATGTTTTATAGTGAAAATTAGAAAAATATATCCACTATATATATTTTTGAATAAATATGCCAAGAAGTTTATTTGGGACGACCTCTTACATGTATGAACTGTTTATGAAAACCTTCACCAAAAAAATTGGCCTGTACAATGTGTCGAGAAAATTCTGTAGAAGATAGGGTAATCTATCCGTAATATAATGATTCAAGCGCATCATAAGTAATGATAAAGAGAGTCTCATCAAAGTGAGGATGGTGAATCAAGCAGGTTAGATTATGATTACGTAAGTTTTGACTAACAATGCTACTCTAATGTCAAACCACCCTAACATTTTAGACTAACCGGAAAACATAATAATCATTACCTGAGTTTTGACTAACAGGAAATATGATATTGTGTAATCTAATGTTGAGTAAAGTGGAGCCCGGTCCACTATTTCGATTTGGCAAGAATCTTTTATGACAAAATATTTAATTGTTAATTAAATATTTACTTCCTTAAAGTTTTCCCTCCAAGCCAATTGCCTAAAAAGCTTCATGCAGAATCTCGTGATATCTTGGAATCTTCTTCTTGTTTACTTAATTAGCTTCGTCTGTTTCTTATAAAATGCCAAACCCACATGCTCTCCAATACATCCCACAAACTCCTCTTCAGCTGAAGCTTGAAGGAAAAAGAAAACGAAAAGGTTTTGCTTTCAGTTTCTTTTCTTTGGCTTAAAAGAAAAAAAATATTTCTTGTGTTCCTTTCTCGTGGCTTTGAGAGAGAGGAAGGGGAGGTGAGGAAGAGAGAGATTGTTCTTTCTTGTAAACGTCGAGACGCTCGATAGTGTAATTCCTCAAAGTAATAAAATCTTCTGCAGCTTCGTGGACGTAGATAATTTACCGACCAACGAAATCTTGTGTCACCTTTTTTTTATGTAATTTTTTATCTGTTTTTTGTTTTATTACCGTCGTTTTTTCATAACAATTGGTATCAGAGCTTTAGTTCAGATCTAAGAAAGAATGATGGTGGAGACGAAGTGATGACATAGGGGATCGAAAAGTTCAATGACACAGACTTTAGTTACTAGATGATGCAGATGGAGAACTATCTCTACGGGAAAAAACTCACCTGCCATTACTGGGTAAGAAGCCGGAAAAGAGGGATGAGACTGAATGGAATCTGTTGGATCAACAGATTCTGAGGGTTGTTCGATTAACCCTGTCAAGATTCGTTGTTTATAACGTCATCAAGGAGAGAACTACTGTAGATCTCATGACGGTTTTATCAGACATGTATGAAAAACCATCAGCGAATAATAAGATGCACCTGATGAAAAAGTTATTCAACCTGAAGATGACAGAATGTGTGTCTGTTGCTCACACCTGAATGAGTTCAAATAATATCACAAATTCATTGTCGTCTGTAAATTTATTTTAAAGATGAGATACATGTGTTGATATTGTTGGTTTCATTGTCAAATAGTTGTGAAGTCATGAGGAAGACAGTTAGCAGTTCTGCAGGTAAATCTAAACTAAAATATGATGATATTCGTGATTTAATTTTGGCTGAGGAGATGCGCAGGAAAGATTCTGACGAGACATCAGGTTTGAATTCGACATTGATTGTTGATTCTAGAGGGAGATCACGAGACAAGAACTCAAACAGAAGAAGATCAAAATCAAAGTCTTACCAGCAGATGGTCAACAGACAGCCTGTTGGAATTGTGGCAAAACTGACCACATAAAAAGAAACTGCAGGAATCTCAAGATGGAGAATGATGACGCTAATGTTGTAACTGAAGAAATACAAGATGCACTATTGCTGGTGATTCACAGTCTTATTGATGACTAGATACTGAATTCATGAGTTTCCTTCTATACATCTTCTCATCGAGAGTTAACGCGGAACTATGTTGTAGGAAACTTTGGGAAGGTATATCTGGCTGATGGAAAAGCTTTAGACGTGGTGGGGATATGAAACGTTGATATTGCACTCCCTAATAAAAGCAAATAGACTTTGCAAAAAGTTAAGCACGTTTCTGAGTTGAAGAAAAACGTCATTTTTGTTGGGCAACTCAATGAGAATGGTCATTTAGTAGTGTTCTCAGATAGTATTTGGAAGGTTATAAAGAAACATTAGTATTGGCTCTGGGTAAAAAAACCGACACACTGTATATGACTACAGGTTTCTCAGACGTGGGCACATGAGCCAGAGGTGCATTATGGGGCAGCAGAAGATAGTCAATTTTCCGAAAGGTGGCAGAGCGCCAAAGGTAGGAAAAATGGATTTTGCACAAATATATGGTAGAGAACCACAAAGTTATGAAGAAATCTTACAAGATGAAAGTTCGAGCAAGTGGGAGCTGACAGAACTTTCACCAGGAAAAAAGGAATTGCATAACAAGTGGGTATACCGGGTGAAACTGCGCTTGATGACACTAAGAGGTACAAGACTGGACTTGTTGAAAAAGGCTTTCAGCTGAGACATAATATTGTCCATGCAGTGGGAGTTGTAAGCAGATTCATGAGTAACCCAGGAAAGAGCTTGGAGGTACAAGACTACGTTGACACTGATATATTAATTAAGGGTGTTACTCTTGAGAAACTGAAGTTGTGTGCAGTCAGTGGATAGTTTTCTAGCGTGAAGATAGAAGCTTTGAGTTGCAGAGGAGGAGGATATCACGTTTGAAGAAAAGGGCGATGCAGTCAGTAGATGGTGCAGCTAGTGTCCCAGTATCCAAGTGAGAGAATTGTTGAGGAAAGTGGAGCCCGGTCCACTATTTTGATTTGGCTGTTATGATAAAATATTTAATTGTTAATTAAATATTTACTTCCTTAAATATTTCCCTCCAATAAAATGTCTGAAAAGCTTCATGCAGAATCTTGTGAAATCTTGAAAATTTTCCTCTTATTTACTTAATTAGCTTCGTTTGCTTCTTATAAAAGGCTAAACCCACCTGCTCTCTAATACATCCCACAAACTCCTCTTCAGCTGAAGCTTGAGAGAAAATGAAAAAGAAAAGCTTTTGTTTTCGATTTCTTTTCTTTTTCTTAAAAGAAAAAATTATTTCTTGTGTTCCTTTCTCGTGGTTTTGAGAGAGAGGAAAGAGAGGTGAGAAAGAGGAGAGAAAGGAAGAGAGATTGTTCTTTCTTGTAAACGTCGAGAAGCTCGACGGTGTAATTCCTCGAAGTAATAAAATTCTCTGCAACCCCGTGGATGTAGACAATTTGCCGAACCACTTAAATTTTGTGTTGTCTTTTTTTCTGGTGTAATTTTTTATATACTTTTCGTTTTATTGTCGTTGTTTTTTCATAACATCTAAAACACCATAAACTATTTGTATTGGAGTCCTGATGCAGTTTTGTATCAGGACTCCAATCAGGGCATGTCAATTGTACAGACAGACTCATCCATGTATTAAATTGGGAGTTTGTCTGTACACGTGACAGATCCTGATTGGAGTCCTAAAGCAAAATTGCAAAGCTCCCGATGCAATAATTTCTCCATAATCTAACCTGTTTAATCTATTTGTAATCCTCGCTTGAACAAAGTGGCCCTGCTTGAAGTATGATAATCATTTGGATCATGCTAACGAGGCTTTTATTTTTATTCAGCATAATAATCATTCTGCTTTGTTTTAGACAAACAGGAAAGCGCCATATTCTACAGGTTAGATTACGATTCAAGCATGATTTAACCGAGGATGGTGTAAGTTTTGGGCAATATTCAGACTTGATTTGAGCAAATTCTAGTACAGCAAAATTGCATGTTAAAGATTTGTTTGCTTGCTTATAATCAATAGAGTCACACAACCGGCTAGTTTTGTAATTGGACAACAGGTTTTCATAGTTTAAATAACTAGAGCTTTTTATTTGACATTCTTTACTTTTTAATACTATTCATCAGTGTTAAAAGCTGAGAACCACTCCATTTTCAACTATCTTCTACAGGATGCATGTGAGGAGCTAAGTTAGTGATGTGGAGCTCATTTGAGAAGGCATCACAAAACCGATGACATGCTACGTAGCTCGCAAGGTTGAAACAACAGAGATTGAATAAAGATGGAGTTTCAAACAAAGAATTGAACCATTATTTAAACTAATTTCTTTATTGATGCTCTTCAACAAATAAACTCTGAAAATAAGAAACACAAATTCGTCCAAACTTAACATGTATTCCTTCAAGTAAACAGGATATACTTCCCTATGATAAGCATATAAAGCCACATTTTCTTATTATAATAGAAGTTACGCCCCAAATTTAGATACCCAATATTTCTTTCATATGCTTATCAAGGGTCTCTAACATGAGAGCAAATACATATCGGTGGTATTCTGATGATATTGTGATTGTATTGCGATATAATATCATTATAATATCACCAGAATAGTATCAATTTACACCTAACCTGCAAGCATCTAATCCCCTAGCAAATTTTTCTTATAACATCATATAACCTTCCCATCACCAGAACTCCACTCATGCGACGCTGATCCTCCGTCAGTGCCGAAATCGCTGTTTTCACCCATCACCAGATCTCCTCCAATAGCCGGAAATCGCACACGAGTCCCAAAAATTTGTTTATTTATTTAGAGATGGTGACCTACCCTTGATACCAACAATGCTCCAGACATCAGCATCAATAGTTGAAAAAAAAACGTCGTTAATGCTCTTGACAACAACATTAGCTAAAAATAA
>NW_018164939.1:375406-383743 GCF_001263595.1 Phalaenopsis equestris
AATTAAAATTTTCCGGCAGGACACCTGCCTAGGAAAACTTTTGAACAACATAATGATCGGAATAAATTTTTAAAATCCCATTGTATAAAATTTTGACAATATCCTGATCAAAATTGATTAAAATAGAAATTTCAAATAATTTAATTAAAGTACAAGATAAAAATAAAAAATAAATTATTTTTACATTATATTTTTTTAAAGAAATTTAACTATAATGATCACAATTTAATTAGAATAATCTTAATTTTTATTGAATATAAAATTGAAAGCCAATCGTTAATATTTGTCTTATTGAAAACAATAATTGATGAGAAATTATTGATTCGTAAAATAAAAATCATTATCAAAAGATTAAAATCGGCAAGGACTAAAAAAACAAAACAATCGCAATGTATTTTCATCGCCTAAGTATTATTTGTTGTGAATACTGCTATGATTCCATTATTATTTCTTTTTTGCCAAATCATAATAATCAAACTTTAAATAGAAATTGATTCAAAATAAATGATGTATCAGCCGCTGAAAAATTAAAATAAAATATGGTCAAATTGATAAATCTAATTATTTCGGCGGTTGATTATATCATATTACTTAGTTAATATGGCGGCACTCCACTTAGTCTTATATAAAATTGTCTATAAAAAAAATTATTCCCAGGGAGGTTAAACCATATACACACATCCTGCCTTTTAAAACAAAATTCTGAACCTGAAATAAGTCATCAATCTCCCTCTCGTTCATTTAAGCTTCCGATACTATAATAAAGCATCGCTCAAGACATAAAATATTCAAATCCCTTCGTTTTTTTATAACGATTGTAAATTACGTCAAATCAAAAATAGACCCATAAATCAATAAAACCCAAGACGCGAGGACGATATCTAAATCAATGGCATGAGACCACGCTTAGAAGCGCAAATGTCAACTATTCAATAAAAAAATCCGCATCATCGCCAACTTTTCAAACTCTTTATTGGAAGTTCTAACCTAACAAGTGAATTTTGGGGTCGGAATTTGCTCGCATTAGACTTACCCGGCATCATTGCTTGAAGCACCATGCGAGGTTGCCGAGTGAACATAGAGCCGGTTGGGTTGAGTGGATGCAGGCACCGAAGCAAACCACCGATCAAAGACGGCGAACTCCGACACGAGCTCCTTATACACCGCTACCATCTCCGGCGGAAACCCGTTCATTACCGCCTCCGTCATGTTCGCTGACATCGACGCAGCCTGTTGCACGAACCCATTCATCGGCGGCGGCGAAACCGAAGTGTCGTTCGAGCCGAACACCTGCTGTAGAATCGCATCGAAGGAGTGGCCCGGATCCGGATCCACAAATTGAGCTCTGTCTTTGAAATAAACCCTAGCCCCGTTCGGGTCCGACGTCGAAGTAGGATTCCACTCCGATCCGTCCACTCCGTTGATCTCAGGGTTGATCCGCTTCATCCAGCCAAGCATGTGATCAAACGACCGGTTCTCCATCACAACAATCACCACGGTCTTTATCGGACCACCGGCAGCCGCCTTCGGGGCTCCACCGGAGAGTAGAAGTAGCAATGCGTAACAGAGCACATAAGATTGCTGCAAATTCGTCCGTCGGACATGGAGAATCCTCTCCATTATGTGCGTTGGTTTCTTTTGGGTAGAGCTCACTTCGTCTTATAAGCGGAGCAGTGGGGACGAGGTTACCCCGTGAAGGCGGGTGGAGCCTGCAGTACTCAGCTGGCCTGTACAGCTTTTATAAGGGCATGTGAACTGCTGCATAAATTATTGTGCACTCAGATTTGTTTTTTTTAACGTAGGCCTGCTACGGTTCATCTAAACTTCTTTCTCGAAAACTTTGAGCCGTTTTGACAATTTTACCCCTGTTTTTTTTTACTTTTCTATTTTTATCTCATTTTATTTATAATTCTAAAATATTTGATATATGAAAACTATTTTTTTTTGCTTTAATTAAATATTAAATTAATCAATTGTTACAATGATAGCGGCGACCGCTTGTGGAGTAACGTTGGGGTCTATTATGACGGTGAAAGCAGCTCGTGTTGATGAGCAGATGAGGTGTGCGGGGGGCCATTGAAGTGGCATATGCAATTCTTCTTACAAAATATTTAAAATAAAAATTTGTTTCAAATATATTCCATTATTCATGATGTAATGTCGCCACTTGTGCTGTATCATGAAAGTTACTTCGGAATTATTGAAGTGAAACGGTAGAAATTATTTCAAGATCATTTCGGAGTTATTGAAGAAAAATTTATATATTTCACTTTAATAACCAATAAATAACTTTGAAATAACATCCTCGGTTCTATTCAATAATCTTGAAATAAGATTGTGAAGGTTATTTTGGGGTTATTAAACTGAAATATAATGAGTTTATCTTTAATAACCCTGAATAACCCAGAAATAACCATGAAATAACTTCTATGGTGTTATTTCGGTGAGGTTATTTCATGGTTAATAAATTGGAAAAATAGAGACTATTTCAGGGTTATTTCGATGTTATTTTGGGATTATTGCGGAGTCTATGGGTTTACTTTAATATTTTTTAGGTGAGTCTGATATAACACATATGACGGTATATTATTCGAACTTGAGTCTGATATAACACATATGACGGTATATTATTCGAACTTTGTAAAGTTATGCCCAGATTCAGAAAGAAAAATTTTCCATTATTCATAAGTATTCTAAGTACTTCTTAAAAGAATTTTAATATTTAAAAAAAAAAGTGAAAAATAAACTAAAGACGTTATTTAAAAAAAAAAAATAAAAGATTACGAACAAATCTTTAGTTTTTTTTTTTTGGAGATTTTTTTGTGAATTTAATGCATATCAAAATTAGCGCTAGCTACATTAATAAATTTTAGTATGCGTCGTTTGATAATAATTTGCTGTTGTTACGAATCAATCCTTGCACTGAGAGATTTTAAGATGAAAAAAAATTTCGTAACTTGCCCCAAGGCGTGCTCCCCATTGCTTTATTGGAGTGTGTATTTTCTGTCCGGACTCCTGACGTAGCTCTACGTGCCACGGAGGTTATTTCTGAATTATTTTTAGGTTATTTATGGATTATTTCAATAATCCCGAAATAACCCAGAAATAACCAAAAAATAAAGATCGCTGTTATTTATGGGTTATTTTCGAATTATTGAAAATAAGTTAAAAATAATCGAAAAATAACTCAGAGATAATCTTCACGGCACGTGAAATTACTTCAGGAGTCCGCACAGAAAAAGAAGATGATATGGTCACATTGTAGAGGCAATATACCCCCCATACTTACGAGCAGCATTACTTTTTATTTAATTTCTGTCACTCGTGCACTAAAGTCAAAAGCACCCCAAGAGCTATAAATAAGAGATAAGATATTTTAACAGGGAAATTTACATGCATACCACTTAATTCTAACCTAAACTTTTACTTTTTACACCTTCTTGTCCATGCACAAATTCATATATCTCACTTTTAAAAACTAAAATAGTAGCATGGTTGATGTTATACGAAAGATTTGGGTGATATTTAAAGTTAGATATGCAAATACATGGGAATTGGGTGGTATTTATGTAAATGCCCATAAATAAAATTGTTAATTTAATTAAGAATTTTGTAGAAACATCACAATAACAAATTTATATTTGAAAATTTTTACATACATAACAAATGAGACATTACTATTTATACCGAGCACTTTATTTCATCCATTTTTCAAATTCTCAATCAAATCTCAAAATTCGTCAAAAAACCTCAGCCCATCTTTTTCCATTTTATTAAATTCTCAATGATTTGATCGTGGTACACTTAAATGCGGTTCGGTAGTTCAAAAAATCATGGATGCTAGATTTGTTAAAAGCAAATGTTTTGGGTGTTATATCTGTAATTATCCCACTAATTTAAGGTTAGATGTTTGTCTAGTTTTGATACATCACTAAGAAATCATCTTAATCGAGCACGAAAACCTTGTGCATCTTGCGATTGGAAAGTTCTAGAATCAAAATAAGGCTTATATACACTCCAATTGTGATTAATTTACAATTAAAAAAATGGCTCGGTCAAACGAACCAAACAATACCAAAATTAATATGATTGTAGTCCTAATGTACCCAAATCAATCACCTAACACATAATAGGAAACTTAGGGGTGTGTGTGTGTGTGCGTGCGCGTGTATCTTTGCGTGTGAAAGATGTCAAATATTTATGAAAGATGTGTCAATCCCAAAATCTATAAACTCTCACTCTCCACATTTGACGGGAGCTAGAACAAAAGAAGAAGACTCATTGAAGCTCGAACGCCTTAAGGATTCCTGACATTTAACAATTCACCATTATTCAACCACCAACCACTAAACAGTCATAGCTTGTTTATTACCACCATCGGTCTTCATCATTGTCTACCCACGATTTCCACTATCCACCATGGCCATCATCATTGTTGAGTAACAAACATCACTAGATCTATCATGCCATTGCACATCCACCAACACACTACCGCTTCTAATGGAAAACCATAGCCATTGACACTGATAGATAACCATCGAGCTGGTTCCATCACCTAGCTTGTGCCAACATCGAGCCACTAAAGCCACCAAATTCCCATCACAATCTAACATTTCCAGACATATTGTCTTTAGACTATCATTGGATGATTATTACTACTTCATCTAATTACTATTGCCACAACTGTTACTAGACTACTATTATTGTCGATTTTTTACTGTCATCATCAAACCTCCCTTTCCTTTATTAAATATCAATCGTTGTATCACTGGTCGATTATCATAATTAAAACTCCAATGTTTGGCCACTATCATTGAGTTATCTCTATCTGACCATCATTATTTGGCCACTACTACTAGTCAATCATTATCGAAATGCCCGCAATGCATTCAATAATACTCCATCTAACCAAATCAACTTATAAAGGAAGTTATAAAGAAATTTGAAATAATTACATTGCAACCAAAACAACTAGAAAAATATGAAAGCAAGGTATAGAAAGATATTAAATCATTTCTTTGCAACAAATTGACTTAAAATGACTTGGAAGCAAGGTATAGAGAAATATGAAATCAATTATTTGCTTGCACTTGTAGGTATTCCGTCCTTCAATTTATTCTATTAATCTTACCAGAAGAAAACTCATATACATATTTATCTTGGAAAGAAACACACCATTTGAAAAAAAACCCAAACCTTGATTCTACAAATACATTCAAATAAATATCTTGGGCACACAGATATGAGAGCTTGAGAGGTTATACCATCGCATTGGTTGCGGACGTCATCGTCACTTGCTATGAGCTGTCGATGTCCAATCTACACGCCGATGTACCTCGCAAGGAATCACAGAAAGTTTGTATGAGAATTTAATTCAAAGTAGGATCAACAAAAGTGCATGCAACGTTTAAAGAAGATTAAAATGATAGGTTTAACAAACATACAAATTTAAGTGTTAGATATGCATACACATTGGATATTATAAAATATACAGCTTAATACATGTAGATTTAAATGTTTAGATGTAAATACTTAGGAATTAAAAGATTTGTAATTTCACATTTAAATTAAAATTTTAAACATGTCTATGTATTTACATCTCTAACACTTAAAACTTCAATTTTTACATATATATAACTTCATGCATGAAAATGTATGGTTCACTTTTTAAAAGTTAAAAATGGTGATATTTTTCTATGCGATGTGAGAATTTTGGATTGTATAAATGTAAAGAACAAATTTTATAAATATAAAGGAATTGTGTTGTATGCATGTAAATGCCCCTGTAATTAATTTAGAATCTATGCTAAATCATTTTTAATTTATGGGGAAAATTGGAATCATCTCTCTTTACCTTCAACAGACTTTCTATTAGAAACACTTTTTATAACATAAAAACGTGAAAAAAAAATCACTCGATGAGAACATAAGCAATGTGTAAAAGAAGGTTGGACTGGTCAAGACAGGACGGCTAGAAAACAGATTTCACTTCTGATTTATATAAACAATTTAATAACAATACAATACAATACCTGGAAGAAGACGCCTAAACTTCAATTTTCTTTGGCACAACAAGAGCACAATAAGGGGGAGAGATGGCTAGGGGGTGAAGAAGAAGAAGACACCTGAATTTCAAATTTCTTCAACACAACAAAACACGACAAGGAACAACGAGCACGGTAAAGAAAAAAAAGAGGTAATCTAAAGTCAGGGCATTAGCGAATCAGAATGTCTCTAGGGTATCGATCCAATGGGGAGGGCTTTGGTCGAATATGGTGTTAGGGTTTTGGGGTTCTCTCTTTTTTTATATTATTGTTATAATTATTTTGATTTTTAAGAGCTTAAATTCGTGCATCATTGCTCGTGCACGACAACATAGCAAAATGAGTGTTCTCCCTAGGTAAAATCGACGTTATGGACACGCTCGTGCAGTCCGTCTTGTCATCTGGGGTCATCCGGGCAAGTTCGTCGATGATCGAGTTAAATTAATTTTGACTTATGCACATCACAACAAATGAAGTTATTTAGTCCAACCATAGGGGCTTCTTCGTAAGATCAGTGAAATAACTTCTGTCAGGAAATAAACTAACCACTATGTGCTTAGCCTTCAAGTTAAACTCAGATGTATCCCTTAAAAGATATTCATCACATTCATGAGCAAGCTGGAGTATCTACCATATTCATTTATGATGAGTGGGATACTAATTAAGACCCATACAAAGCATGTTCCAAAAAAAATGCTGGGAAAAGTGCATGATTTTTTCACATGTGGCAAGTATCAATCAAAATTGGCTTCAGGTGAAGGTTAAGTAAGATGCGTTAACCATAAAATGCTTAGCCTTAAAACTAGGCTCAAATCCCTTAAAAGGCATCTTCCAAACTCATTTGAGATGAGTGAGACAAGCATATCCAAAATATGATGAATGGGATAAGCTATTTCAGACCCGCATAAAGTGTGTAACCGAAAAGTCATGGTAAGAGAGGTACAATGATCTCTCTTACACTAATCATTAGTTTCACTAAGTATAGGCTACCCATAGAACTTACACCTTGCCTGTATGACGATTCAACAATCAATTCAAGAGACATGCTAGAATTCCCGTACACATGACGAGTATCAATCAAAACTGACTTTAGTCGGTCGAGATATTAGAAGAGTCGGTTAAACAAAGTGCACCGACCATATGATGGTTTATCTCTAAGTCTAAACTCAAACTATCCCTTAAAGAGAATTTATTGCACTCATTTAATCTACTGCACTCATTTATGAATGAGTGTGACAAGCATATCTACCACACTCATTTATGATGGGTGAGATACAATAATTCAGAACCACACGAAAAGTGAATCCAAAATAAAACACATGGTTCTCCCTCATATGGCAGGTACCAATCAAAATTGACTTTATGATGGCTGTGATACGCTCATTCAAACTCTCTCAAAGAGAGTAACCAAAGAGAAAATATAAGAGAAATGTATGGCCTCTCTTACACTGATTATTGCTTGTGCTACACATAGACCACCTGTAGGACTTACACCTTAATTGTATGATGATCCAACAATCAATTTAAGTGACACAGAAGTCTTCTCTTATATGCAAATTTGTTATCTTGAACCATGTGACATAATCCTTTAGCAAACATAATGAAATAATCTCAATAGCTCAAACAAATGCAATATCAAAAGTTGCATCTCTTTATTGCTCAATAATTGAATTACAAAGTACAAAAAGCTTTGAATCGTCAATTCTTCATATAAGGTACGTCAGATACATCAAATACGGAGTATGCCTAAGCATAATACCTCTTCAAATATTGTTCGTTGATAGGGGGTATTAGATAAGATCCACCTGCGTCGATGACCAAAAGAAAATATGTCGAGATTTTCATACATATTTTACACTGATTTTGATGATATTGCACTTTAAGGAAATATATTTTTGATGTTTTGTTGTAGGTATGTTGAATTATGGTCACTGGAGCAAAAAGATGCAAAAATGAGCGAATTTGGAGAGAAAATGACCAAAATATGAAGATTTGAAGTACGGCGCCGACAACGGGTTTTTCCCGAGAGTTCAAAATCAAATATTCCAGAAGGCCGCCGACGGCGCCCTCGAGGCCGCCGAAGGCGAGATCGGCGGTTATCTCAACAGGTGCATTGAATGTGGACGATTTTTTAGGGGATGCTTAGGCAACTCTTGGGAAAACTCTTCTACAACTTTAAGAGAAACTTTTGGCCAAAAAATTGGCGAGCGTGTAGATTTTAATTTAGGGTTGAATTGTCAGGAATTCTTCGAGAGATTGTAAGAGTGGAGGGAAAGTGAGAAATTTCTTTCTC
>NW_018164939.1:384059-385076 GCF_001263595.1 Phalaenopsis equestris
GAAATATACTTTGATGGGTGTATAATTGGAGATTTTAGGGTGACAGACTAAAATATCCAATTTGTTCATAGGGTTTGGAAACTAAAGCGGAGATGTTAACCCTCAGGCGAGGGGAACGTAGGAGCTCCGAAGTGAGAGCCGATATCCTCCCAGCCTAGCCGCAGATTCAGTAAACAAGCATAGGATTAGTCAATGTTCTTTATATCTGGACCAAAGCGTAAAGAATAGGTATGCCCTTATTTGACATAATCCAATTTGAACTAATTCACTTTATCCATTCACTTTAATTTCTTGACAAGGAGAAGATTGTTTTTTTATATATTGAACTTCACATTAGAAACTTTATTAGTAGAATTAGTTATTTAAGATTTATTAAAATTATATATTTATTTCAATTGCCTATTAGTGATAAATAAGCAATTTGAACTATATTGTTGTGATTAAGTATTAATTTTCTAAAATCTTAGTTCGTAGCCTCTAATATTACTCCCTTTGGGATCGATATCCAGGAGTCCATTAGAGCCCTGTATTGCTTGAGTGATACGTATACTTGCGTTGATAAGTGTGACTTTGCAATTATTGAATATTTTATATACATCTTTATTGAATCTATAACTGCTGACAAATTTTTGGCGTCGTTGTCGGGGAATTAAATCTTCTAGCAGTAGTATCAAATTCTTGTATTTTTAAGCATATATAAAGTCGCTGTCAAGTATTTGGCACTGTTGTCGGGGAGTAAACAAGAATCATAATTAGAGTAAAGGACAAATTATGACTATTAGAAAACTTTTACATGAATTGCAACTTATTTTCATATTTAGGTAACTATTTTTCTGTGTACTGATTTCAATTGTATGCGTAAATTTGGATCTGAAAATCTTATACCCTACGATTCGGAATTAGAACGCACTGTTAGAAGAATTAGAATACTAAGAAGAGAACCTAGAAATCTTGACACAATGGAAAACAACGTGAACAACCAAGGAATAGTAAATGAACACCAACCTAGACCTCTAC
>NW_018164939.1:385106-387589 GCF_001263595.1 Phalaenopsis equestris
TGAAATTCAAGATGAAATTCAATTATCTATCCAAAATCCTGATGTAGTTGCTAATTCATTTGAGCTTAAACCTGTTATTATCCAAATGATAAAAAATAATCAATTCGGAGATACACCAAATGAAAATCCTAATTTACACATCGCTAGTTTTTTAGAAATTTGTGCTACCTTTAAATATGACAGAGTTTCAAATAATGTTGTTAGACTTAGAAATTACATATCCTAAGGGAGTTATAGAAGATGTGTTAGTAAGAGTTGATAAATTTATATTTCTTATGGATTTCATTATTTTAGATATGGAGGAAGATAAGGAAATACCTATCATTTTAGGGAGACCATTTTTAGCTACTGGAAAAGCTATGATAGATGTTCAAAAAGGAGAATTAACTATGAGGGTTAACGATCAACAAGTGACTTTTAACATTGTGAAATCTATGAAATACTCTGCTGTTGAAAGAGAAAATGAATGTTTTCGCATGGAAATTAGTGAACATCTATTGAATGAATATTTTAAAGAACATTTTAAAGAAAAAGAATAATTTGAAGATAGTGATAAAGTTATTTTGGACAAAATAGAAAATGAAAAATTAGATTATGTTCAGGAAAGATTTGAGATGTTGGATATTACAAGAAATGCTGATAAGAATCTAGTTTCATCAATTATAAAACCACATGAACTTGAGTTGAAAATATTGCCTAAGCACTTGAAGTATGTGTTTCTGGGAAACTCTTCTACACTACCTGTTATTATATCTTCAGAATTAAATGATTTGCAAGAGCAAAGCCTTTTGGATACATTAAAAAGATATAAGAAAGCTTTTGGTTAGACCTTAGCTGATATTAAGGGAATCAATCCTTCGATCTGTATGCACATAATTATATTAGATAAACAACATAAACCAAAAGTTGATGCACAAAGGAGATTAAATCCAATGATGAAAGAAGTAGTCAAGAAGAAAATTTTGAAATGGTTGGACACTGGAATTATATATCCTATTTCAGACAGTGCTTGGGTAAGTACAATTCATTGTGTTTTTAAGAAAGAAGGAGTGACTATTGAAACAAAAGAGAATAATGAATTAATACATATTAGACAAGTTATTGGGCGGTGTATTTGCATTGATTATAGAAAATTAAACACTTCCACTATGAAAAATCACTTCCCTTTACCTTTTTTAGACCAAATAGTAAATAGACTTGCTGGACATTCTTATCCTCCAGGATTTAACAGTAACACTCAAATTAATGAAAAGAAGTTGTCTATGGAAGAGATGATATTAAACATGGGTCAAAAATTGGAGAATCAAGGAAATCAATTACAAATTCAAGGAAACCAGTTACAAAATCAAGGAACTGCTATCAAGAATATTGAAAATTAATTCGGGCATATCGCTACTACGGTTAGTAACCGAACATTGGGAACTTTTTCTAGTACTATATAACCTAATCCTAAAGATCAAGAAAAAGAACAGATAAAAACGATACAATTACAAAGTGAAAAAGAAAAAAATAAAAGTGCAGAAAGAAATGAAAACTGAAAAAGAGAAGGTGGATACGAAAAAAGAAAAGGATCATGAATATCCAGATTTAGAATATCTACTTACACCAATGAAAATTATTGTGGATAAACCTCCACCACCGTTTCCTCAAAGAATGAAGCAACACAAAAAGGATAAACAATTTTCCATGTTTATAGAAATTCTTAAGAAATTAATGGTAAATATTCTTTTTGTAGAAGTTTTAGAGAAAATGTCCAATTATGTGAAGTTTATGAAAGATATTTTGAATAAGAAAGGGAAGTTCACTGATAATGAGATCGTTGCACTTAACGAAGAGTGTAGTGCAATTATTCAGAAAAAGCTCTTCCTGAAAAATTAAAAGATCCAGGTAGTTTCACTATACCGTGTGCTATCGGTGAAAAATTTTATGGAAGAGCTTTATGTGATTTGGGAGACAACATTAATCTTAGGCCTCTATCAGTCTTCAAAAGATTAGGATTAGGAGAAGCCTCACCTACTTCTGTAACTCTTCAGTTAGTGGATCGTTCAGTTACTTATCCTAAGGGAGTTATAGAAGATGTGTTAGCAAAAGTTGATAAATTTATTTTTCCTGTGGATTTCATTGTTTTAGATATGGAGGAAGATAAAGAAATATCTATCATTTTAGGGAGACCGTTTTTAGCTATTGGAAAAGCTATGATAGATGTTCAAAAGGGAGAATTAACTATGAGAGTTAACTATCAAGAAGTGAGTTTTAACATTGTGAAATCCATGAAATACCCTGCTGTTGCAAGAGATAATGAATGTTTTCATAAAGTAATTAGTGAACATCTATTGAACTAGCATTTTAAAGAATATTTTGAAGAGAAAGAACAATTTGAAGACAGAGATGAAGTTATTTTGGACAAAATAGAAAATGAAAAATTAGATTATGTTCAGGAAAGATTTGAGATGTTGGATATTACAAGAAATGCTGATAAGAAT
>NW_018164939.1:387628-391170 GCF_001263595.1 Phalaenopsis equestris
GGATTTTCTTTATGAATATTAAGGAAGTATGTGTTTCTGGGAAACTCTTCTACATTACCTGTTATTATATCTTCAAAGTTAAATGATTTAAATGATTTGCAAGAGCAAAGCTTTGCAAGAGCAAAGCCTTTTGGATACATTAAAAAGATATAAGAAAGCTTTTGGTTAGACCTTAGCTGATATTAAGGGAATCAATCCTTCGATCTGTATGCACAGAATTATATTAGATAAACAACATAAACCAAAAGTTGATGCACAAAGGAGATTAAATCCAATGATGAAAGAAGTAGTCAAGAAGAAAATTTTGAAATGGTTGGACACTGGAATTATATATCCTATTTCAGACAGTGCTTGGGTAAGTACAATTCATTGTGTTTTTAAGAAAGAAGGAGTGACTATTGAAACAAAAGAGAATAATGAATTAATACATATTAGACAAGTTATTGGGCGGTGTATTTGCATTGATTATAGAAAATTAAACACTTCCACTATGAAAAATCACTTCCCTTTACCTTTTTTAGACCAAATAGTAAATAGACTTGCTGGACATTCTTATCCTCCAGGATTTAACAGTAACACTCAAATTAATGAAAAGAAGTTGTCTATGGAAGAGATGATATTAAACATGGATCAACAATTGCAGAATCAAGGAAATCAATTACAAATTCAAGGAAACCAGTTACAAAATTAAGGAACTGCTATCAAGAATATTGAAAATCAATTCGGGCAGATCGCTACTGCGCTTAGTAACCGAACATTGGGAACTTTTCCTAGTACTGTAGAACCTAATCCTAAAGATCAAGGAAAAGAACAGATAAAAATGATACAATTACGAAGTGGAAAAGAATTGAAAACAAAAGTGTAGAAATAAATGAAAATTGAAAAAGAGAAAGTGGATTGAAAAAGAGAAAGTGGATACGGAAAGAAACGTAAACTAAAAAAGGGAAAGTGGATACGAAAAAAGAAGAAGGAATATCCACTTACACCAATAAATATCCACTTACACCAATAAAAATTACTGTGGATAAACCTCCACCACCGTTTCCTCAAAGAATGAAGCAACACAAAAAGGATAAACAATCTTCCATGTTTATAGAAATTCTTAAGAAATTAACGGTAAATATTCTCTTTATATAAATTTTAGAGTAAATGCCCAATTATGTGAAGTTTATGAAAGATATTTTGAATAAGAAAAGGAAGTTCACTGATAATGAGATCGTTGCACTTAACGAAGAGTGTAGTGCAATTATTCAGAAAAAGCTTCATGAAAAAATAAAAGATCCAGGTAGTTTCACTATACCGTGTGCTATCGGTGAAATTTTTTATGAAAGAGTTTTATGTGGTTTGGGAGCCAACATTAATCTTATGCCTCTATCAATCTTCAAAAGATTAGGATTAGGAGAAGTCTCACCTAATTCTGTAACTCTCCAGTTAGTGGATCGTTCAATTACTTATTATAAGGGGGTTATAGAAGATGTGTTAGTAAAAGTTGATAAATTTATTTTTCCTGTAGATTTTATTGTTTTAGATATGGAGGAAGATAAATAAATATCTATCATTTTAGGGAGACCATTTTTAGCTATTAGAAAAGCTATGATAGATGTTCAAAAGGGAGAATTAACTATGAGAGTTAACGATCAAGAAGTGACTTTTAACATTATGAAATCTATGAAATACCCTACTGTTGAAAGAGATAATGAATGTTTTCGCAAAGAAATTAGTGAACATCTATTGAACGAGCATTCTAAAGAATATTTTGAAGAGAAAGAACAATTTGAAGACAGAGATGAAGTTATTTTGGACAAAATAGAAAATTAAGAATTAGATTATGTTCAGGAAAGATTTGAGATGATGGATATTACAAGAAATGCTGATAGGAATCTAGTTCCATCAATTATAAAACCACATGAACTTGAGTTGAAAATATTTCCAAAGCACTTGAAGTATGTGTTTCTGGGAAACTCTTCTACACTACATGTTATTATATCTTCAGAATTAAATGATTTGCAAGAGCAAAGCTTTTTGGATACATTAAAAAGATATAAGAAAGCTTTCGGTTGGACCTTAGCTGATATTAAGGGAATCAATCCTTCAATCTGTATGCACAGAATTATACTAGATAAACAATATAAACCAAAAGTTGATGCATAATGGAGATCAAATCCAATGATGAAAGAAGTAGTCAAGAAGAAAATTTTGAAATGGTTGGACACTGGAATTATATATCCTATTTCAGACAGTACTTGGGTAAGTCCAATTCATTGTGTTCTTAATAAAGGAGGAGTGACTATTGAAACAAAAGATAATAATGAATTAATACATATTAGACAAGCTATTAGGCGGTGTATTTGCATTGATTATAGAAAATTAAACACTGCCACTAGGAAAAATCACTTCCCGTTACCTTTTTTAGACCAAATAGTAGATAGACTTGCTGGACACAAATATTTTTGTTTTTTAGATGGATATATCGATTACCATCAAATTCCTATTCCTCATGAGGATCAAGAAAAGACAATATTTACTAGTCCTTTTGGAACTTTTGCTTTTCAAAGAACGTCTTTCGGATTATGTAATGCACCTGCAACATTCCAAAGATGTCTGATGTCTATATTTAGTAAGTTAATTGATGATGGATTGGAAGTATTTATGGATGGTTTCTCTGTATTTGAAACATCATTTGACGCATGATTCAATTATCTTGAAAAAATTTTAGAGTTATGCGAAAAAACTAATTTAGTTATAAATTGGGAGAAATGTATGATTGCAGGAGAAATAGTATTATGACATAAAATTTCAGAAAAATGGTATGGAAGCAGACCATGCAAAAATTCAAGTTATATCTAAATTAACACCTCCTACTAATGTAAGAGAGGTTAAGAGTTTTCTTGGACATGTTGGTTTTTACAAGCGTTTTATTAAAGATTTTTAAAAAATTACTAAACCCTATGCCAACTTTTAGAAAATAACAAAAAAATTTGATTTTAACCAATATTGCCTTGAACCCTTTGAAACTTTAAAAGAAAAATTGATCACTACTCCTATAATTGTTTCACCTGATTGGGAGAAATCTTTTGAATTAATGTGTGATGCTAGTGATTATACAGGAGTTGTTCTTGGACAAATGTATGAAAAGATTTTTAAAGTTATATACTACGCTAGTAAAACTCTTAATGATGCTTAAATTAACTATATTGTTACTAAAAAAGCGTTACTGCCCATTGTGTATGTTTTAGACAAATTTAGATCTTATTTAATTGGGACTAAATGTGTTGTGCACACTGATCACTCTGCTATTAAATATCTGATGCAAAAGAAGGATGTCAAACCAATGTTAATTAGATGGATACTTTTGATGCAAGAATTTGAATTTGTGGTGATTGATAGAAAGGGGACTGATAATCAAATTGCTTATCATTTGTCGAGATTAGAAAATCATGAATTATTTGACACCGATAATGAAATTACAGACAGTTTCCCTGATGAACAACTTTATAATATTAATGAGTGGAAAATACCATAGTATGCTGATATTGTTAATT
>NW_018164939.1:391333-397198 GCF_001263595.1 Phalaenopsis equestris
TAAATTTGGAGGACATTTTGGGATTGATAAAACTGCTTATAAAATTTTACAAGCTCGATTTTATTGGCCTACTCTCTTTAGAGATGTGTATAGATACATAGAAACTTGTGATCGATGTCAACAAGTAGGCAATATATCTAGAAGAAATGAAATGCCTCTGAATTTCATGTTAGAAGTTGAGATCTTTGATGTTTGAGGATTAGATTTCATGAGACCATTTATTCCTTCATCTAAGAACATAATATTATTCATAGAATCTCTACTTCTTATCACCCTCAATCCAGTGGGTTAGCTGGAGTTTCTATTAGAGAGGTTAAACAAATACTTGAGAAGACTGTAAACCTTAGTAGAGTAGATTGATCCAATAGATTGGATACCACATTATGGGCTTATAGAAATGCTTACAAAACTTCTATTAGAATGACTCCTTACAGACTAATTTTTGGAAAGACTTGTCACTTACCATTAGAATTGGAGCATAAAGTATATTGGGCGATTAAGGAATTCAATTATAATTTGAAATATGATGGTGAGAAGAGATTGTTACAATTGAATGAATTGGAAGAATTAAGAAATGAATCTTATGATAACGATACGGAAGATTAACCAGAAAAACTTTGAACCAGAACAATAAGTTTTCCTTTACAATACAAGGCTGAAGTTATTCCCTGGGAAATTGAAGTCTTGTTGGTTAGGACCATTTACTATGACTTAAGTTTATACTTACGGAGCTGTTGAAATTGAAGATCAAAAGACTGTGAATAGATTTAAAGTAAATGGACATATATTAAAGCTGTATTTTGAGCGTAAAAGGCCAATTTTTAAAGAGATTTTAATGATCAGTCAACCTGAATATTATTTGAATAGGTCGGGCTGACGATGTTAAAGCAAGCGGTTTATAGAGGCAACCCATAGTTATCTTTATTTTTATTGCGATTATAGTATTTTTATTTGAAATTATCATTAGTTGAAATTATCAATTTGAAATTATCATTAGTTTGCGGTAGTATTGAACTCTACTACTCATATTTACCCTTGAATCATCATAAAAGTTTAATCCATAGAAAAAATTGGAACGCATTTGGACCACAGCGAAACTGTGAAATTTTGTCTTGGGCGTCGATGGCGCCATTGACACTGCCGACGACGGGTTTTTCTTGAGAGTCCAGGAAATTAATTCTAAAGGCTCACCGATGGAGCCATCGACGCCACCGACGGCGAGAACGACGAGATGACAGTTTTTGGAGTTTGAAATGACGGTTTTTGGCGATTTATAAACTTCCAAATTCGGTTCCTAATTTTGTATTTCCCTAAAAACGAATAGAAACTCCACCAAATTCATCCCCATGACGTCCAATTCCCCTGAAAAACCATAGATTGTGAGTGTTCAACCGGAGAAAGTTCATTAGTTCTGAGGTACAACGAATCTTCAACAAAGTGCTGACAAAGAGAAGATTAATCAAAGAAAGAGGATTCGTGAATCGAGGATTGAACAATCCTTCGACAACAATTGAAGAGATGATTGTGCGATGAAGATGGGAAGTATTGTGCTACACTACATTCGCCGTCGTTGTTCCTGTGGTGAAGGAGTTTTGCATGGAATCAATTGGAATCAATCAGGGAGTCGTCTATGTGCAAGGTAGATGGATAACTTTTACTCCTGCACGAATTAATGAGTTATAAATGATCGAGAATGTTTATGTCTGTCATTATTCCAGCTTCGTCCCGACAAGAAACCTGATGAATAAGATCTACTAATATTTAATGGACGAAACTGAAGACTAGGAAATGAGAGAAAATATGTATGTTAGTTTTTCTGCGACACTTCTAAACCCCATTTCTAAACACTGACACTTCTTCATTTCTGCAAAATCATTACCGACAATGAAGATTGGTAAAGGTACCAAGGAAAATGCTATTTTGAATTATCTATTTTGAATTATTCTGAATTATTGTATCCAAATGGGACTGTCGATTGATATTGGATAGATAATTGTGAAGTCTGTTTTGGGTTTGATTGTTCATGGATCAACTTAGGAGCTTGGACATCCTTCAACAATTTTCTTACTCTGCAGTCATTTCTAAGTATCTTATGAGAATTAGGAAAAGATAATTCTATCTTGGAAGCCTTTGGACCCAATCGAGAGGTTCCCAGCCAATGAAGATGAGAATGATATGACTATTATTATAGATCAATCATCTCAGAATTCACTTCATATTCATCCTTTAGTTCCGGACAAGACACTAGTGATCCTACGTAGAATCAAGAAATTGGAGAAAGAGGTACAAAATGTTATGAATGTAATTAACAATATCTCAGATTTTTTTGATCATCTAGACTGGAGGATGAAAGAACAAGTTGCTCACTCTGGACATATCGAAGATAGTTTGATACGATTGATGAGAAAGATGGGATTGATAGAAGAGGACTCTACTGAAGAATTCTCATACCGACCCTTCTATAACCTCTTCATTCATGTTCAATCAATCGGGGATATCAGAGAAGAAACAAACTTTGAATCAGAAGAGTAGTAGATTTACCTTGCTACATGTATGTCTATGTGTGTAGTTTGATTTGAACTTTGTGTTTGCTTTTCTTTTGAATTTTGCTTTTAGATCTCAGTATAGTTGAGATTGAGCATGAGATGTTTGTTTTCAGCGTTTAGAGTGTTGTGGCTTGGATTGCGACACTGAATTGATGTATCAAGGTTGAGAAAATACCAAACTTATGTGTGACTTGTAAAGTGTATTGTAACCCTTAGAATTTATATATAATTGTGATGTTTTGTGTTGTGAATGTTTATTTATGTTAGTACATCATTTAATCACTTAAAATTTATGTCTATAATAATTGAACGGATGTCGTCGAGGGTTGAAATTAATCAAAATATTGATCGAAATCACAAAAATTTGGAAATTGACCCAATTTTGAAAATCTCACCAACGACGCCATCGACACCGCCGACGGTGGATTTTTCCCGAGACTTAGGTTATTAATTCAATAGAGCTCGCTGACGGCGCCGAAGACCCCGCCGACGACAAGATCCCGAAGAAACACTTTTAACTGCGATTTTGACCAGTCAACCACCACTATTCATCATCCCCTCCCTCTTAAAAAATGAACCCTCCCACTTAAAAAATGAAAATTTTGATCTAGGGCTTGAAGATCTTCGATTTGGGGGCGATTTCAAAGTATTTAGACACTGAATTTTATCATCTCTCGGTAAGAGCTTCATTCCAACCTAAAAAATGTTTGATTTTCACCTTGAATTTCTTCCACATTGAGAAGGTCTGAAAAATTTGAGAATGTGGAGAAAATATTTGGAAGAAATTCATGGAATTTAGTTTTCAACTCTTGGAGTCACTCTTGGAAGCCATTATTTGAGTATTTGAAGTGTATTTTGGATTTTTTATTATAATTTTGATTAGATTGACATGTCTCAGCGACAAAAGAGGCGACTTGAGTTTGACGAGTCTCGGTTCGTCAATGTGAAGGCTCAGTCAAGATTTACTTCAGTATTTGAAGGGAAGAAATGTATACAAGATCGCGTTTTTGAGAGTCCGGGAGGAGAAATTGAACGAGTTATTACCGAACAGAGGTGGAAAAACTTCTGTTATACCACCAATAAGGCTGCTGCGAATATTATGAAAGAATTTTATGCCAATGTGTACTATTCTAAGGATGGAACCGTTTGAGTGTGGGGATTTTCTGTTGAATTTAGTGCCCCCCGTATTAACTCCTTTTATGAAGTCTCAGACTCCTATTGCTGCCATTATGAAACCTTCAGTACAATGGAAGACCCGCTGAATGATGTCATCAACTTTCTCACTGATGGGAAAGGGACATGAAAGATAAAGCAACGAGAACGGGTAAATTTTTCTGCTTCCATGTTGAATGTCACATATAAAGCGTGACACTATTTTATTTATTCTACTCTGTTACCTATCTATCACCATATTGAGGTAACAAGAGATAGATTTATTCTAAATTTCTGTATTCAGAATAATCAAACTATAAATGCAGGGAGAATTATTTTTAAGAATATATTGACCAAGACAAAGAGTGAAACAAGTGGAGGACTGAGACATCCTGACCTCATTTATGCACTTTGCCAACTTTCTGGAGTTGAAGCTAGAGATGATGAAGAATGGGTTTACCCTATGAAACCCATTAGTAAAGCTAATTTGAAGACATATGAATCCAATGAAAAGTGGAGATCTGGGAGTAGGATTCAAGAACCTTCTACTAGTAGAGATATCTCCTCAACTAGTTATGACCTTCCTTCTTCTAGGTCCCCTTACCCTAAATGATTTATTGAATGAGTTGACCTTGCAGCGAAAGAGTATAGAGCTAATAAATGAAAGAATTGGGGGATTAGAACTTAGACATGATTATGATAATGAGTACCTATAGAGACATTCTGACTTTGAGATAGCTTACTATGAAGCTCAAGTCCGACACTATAGAGGTGAGCCTGATGTTACTTTTCCTGAATGCCCTCGTTATACTCAGTATCAGCCTAATCCACTTGTTGACCAGGGAGATGAAGATATAGCATGGGATTTTGATATATGATAGTAATTTATGTACTTTTATTTTTGTAATTTGTGTAATAGAGATAGATGTTTGTTTGTTTGTACTTTCATTTTTATTTTTATGTTGCAATTGGATAATTTTTAATTATTGTTTTAAATTTTTACTGTGGTAGTTGAAATTTGCATGTGTAGCTATAATAGATGTTGATTAGTACTTTGTAAATTGTAATGTAATGTGATTTTTATTTGCATTTTAATATCTTTGTAATTTTTTTTTTTGTTTAGTATTGTGGATGTGTTAGTGAAATATTGTGTTTATATAATGTTTAGTTTTGTACTTATTTTAAAATTTCATTACCCAGCAAATTCTCTAATGATTTATATGTATAGAAAGCTCCTAATATTATAGACCAGTTGAAGTAAAAATTCTGAGAAGGACTGTAAAATTTCAGAATGATAAAAAGGCCTAAAGTACTGAAGTATGATTTATATTTAGAATTTTTCTTTCCACCTATATCATTCCATATTGAAAAATTTAAGTTTGGGGGAGGGAAGAAAAAAATTAACTATTAGATGTTCTCAATTTAAATATTTTCAAAAATTATTAATATGATTTTATGTAGTGAATTTAATTCAGAGAACTATATTTTGTAGATGTTTAAATATTATGCTAGATTTAAAGGAATATTTTTTGTAAGGAAGATTAATTTTGTAGATTAAGATATTTAGTATAAGAGAATAAGACTACACTTAACTATTTAAAGTAAATGAAACTATATTTTGAAATATTAAGAATCTTGGAAATTCATTTGAGAAGAAAAGATTGGGGCTCAATGATGTAAAATCTATGAAACACTTATAAGGTAAAAGAATGTTTTGAGTTTCAAATTTAGAAAAAGAAATATGATGTAAAAAATCATTAAAGGCTATCCATATATATTAATTCTCACTTGAAAAAGAAAAAGAAAGGATTGACAACAATCCCTGAAAAAAAAATTGAAAAAAAAAGTATAAAAGTGAGGAGAAGCTTGAGGAGATGCCTAATAAAAAATTGGCTTCACTCGGACCTACCTAAAGGGAAAATCTAAATACATTCCTAAACTTATATTTATGGATTAACATCTTTTACTAGTAGTGTTCTCATGAAGTTCCTATCATTTGAATATTTTAAGTGATTTGATATTACAACATATAGTCATTCTTGAAATGAATAGAAAACTAGAACTCTTAAACTTGATCACTATATAATCTTGTACCTACAGAGTTAATTTAATTACTTGAATTTTTTCTGAAAATCTCACTATGGTATTTACTTAAATCAAACTTATA
>NW_018164939.1:397237-398181 GCF_001263595.1 Phalaenopsis equestris
AAAATTACTTGAGGACAAGTAATAGTTAAGTTTGGGGGATTTTGACCAAAGAAAAATATGTTGAGATTTTTATACATATTTTACATTAATTTTGATGATATTGCACGTTTAAAAAAGGTGTTTTTGATTTTTTGTTGCAGGTATGTTGAATTATAATCATTGGAGCAAAAAGATGCAACAATGAGCGAATTTGGAGCGAAAATGACCAAAATATGAAGATTTGAACTAGGGCGCCGACGACGAACCCAACGGCGCTGACAGCTGGTTTTTCCCGAGATTTTAGAATCAAATATTCCAGAAGGCCGTCGACGGTCGAGAATGTCTCAGTTATTATTTTTGTGATAAACCTCACCATTGAATAGGTACATCACCCATAACCCAATTTCAATTTTCAACTAAAACATGATGTTTAAGGGATGGAATTTCTACTCCTATAAGAATTAATTTCCACTCCTATAAAGAAATACTTTCCTTCCATTTAGGTTTTAGATTGTGAGGAATTCTTCGAGAGATTGTAATAGTGGAGCGAAAGTGAGAGATTTCTTCCTCCTTGCTACTTCGAAGAGGAATTCTGTAAGAATTTGAAGAATTTTGTGTACTGTAAAGAAAGAAAGAGATTCAGAGGAACTTCGAGGAGTTTGCTTGGGGAGTAATTAGAGATAAGTGGTATATACTTATTGAAGTTTGTATGACTTTGCTTTTATATATAAATTCTGATTTTTGTCGTATCTTCCCCATGAATTCTTAGTAGTTTTCTGTCTTTCTCCTTGTCTTGAGATTTTGTGAAATGATGATTTGAATTGGTTGAGCCTTGAGAATGTTAAAGAAGTTGTGATGATCTTTTCACTTCGATCTTAATTTACTTTCAATCTGGCCAATTGATTTGTTAAAATATGTTGAGTTTAACAATTAAAGCGAAGATTACATCCAAGATTCATGGAGGT
>NW_018164939.1:398214-404977 GCF_001263595.1 Phalaenopsis equestris
ATAAATAGGGCATAGAGCAATAAAATTATCGGGCGTAGAATTGGAGATTTTAGAGTGACAGTCTAACATCCTCAATTGGTCCTATCATTTGGGTGTTGAAGTGTAGATGTTAGCTCTTAAGCGAGGGGAACGTGGGAGCTCCGGGAGCCCCGAGTGGAGAGCCGGTACCCTCCCAGCCTAGCCGCAGATGCAGTAAACAAGCATAGGCTTAGTCAATATTTTGTGTTTCTGGACCAAAAGGTAAAGAATATGTATGCTCTTATTTGACACAATATTTGACACAATATAATTTGAACCAATTCACTTTATCCATTTACTTTAATTTTTTGACAAGGAGAAGGATATTTTTTTATATATTAAACTTCACATTAGAAACTTTATTCGAAGAATTAGTTAATTAAGAGTTTGTTAAAATTACATATTTATTTCAATAGCCTATTAGTGACAAATAAGCAATTTGAATTGTATTGTTGTGATTAAGTATTGATTTTTTAATTCATAGTTCGTAGCCTCTAGTATTACTCCCTGTGGGATCGATATCCAGGACTTCATTAGAGCCCTGTATTACTTGAGCGATACGTATACAAGTGTGACTGTTGATAAGTGTGACTTTAAAATTATTGAATATTTTATATACATCTTTATCAAATCTATAAGCGATGTCAAGTTTTTGGCGTCATTGCCATGGAATTAAAACTTATAGAAGCAGTATCAAATTCTTGTATTTTTAAACATATATAAAGTCGATGTCAGTCGATCAGCAGTTGACTCCTTCATAGACCTTCTCGATCATGAAAGGACTTTCCCATGTGGGCTCAAACTTAAGAGGTGAATAGGATGACCATATCATATCATAAAAGAAACCTAAGGGACTCACATCCAACTTAAGAGGTGAATAAGCTGGCTATATCATATCAGTTTTAATTATCACTGTGGGACTTACACCTAATATCATACTAGTTAAGCCGGGGGGAGTCGTGATCCATTTAAGGATGTCTTACATTTAAACCTAAAAAAATTTATTCAACTTAATCACAATATGAAGGAATGTTAAGGGACTCACATCTAATCTAAAATATGAACGTAATGACTAGATCAGTTTAGGATTTGCTGGCAACATGGGACTTACACTCAACCTGATACTAGTTTAAGAGAAGGATAGTTTGATCCATTTAAGGGGATCATACACCTAAACCTCAAGAAAATTAATTTGATTTTACCCAATCAAATTAGGATGGAAAGCCACGTGACTCACATCAAACTTAAGAGGTGAACAAAGTGACTAGATCAGGATGAGAAGATAGGGGATCCACATCCAATCTAAGAGTTAATCAGGGTGAACATTTTAGAAAGAAAAGTTAGGGAACTCACATCTAATCTAAGAGCAGATTAAGAAAATGTATGCATTATGCCAGACTTACACCCCAACCTTGAGAAAATTATGATTTATGGATTTGGAAAGGGATGTGTAAAAGAGTACATTTATAAAAGCAAAACTAGATCAAACTCATTCCATTAGGCAAAAAACAAAGATTTTCTATGGAAGGAAACTCTAGTTGAGGAAGGTTGAAGCTAACAAAAGATTGAAAAGATTCTACCAAGATAGGCTCAAAAATTGAAAATGATTTTATTGTGCTTGAATTTCAATTTTTAAAATTTCTAATTTTATTATGTTTGTTTGTTTGGCTTTATTTGTTTTTGCTTTTTTTTGTTTTGATTTTGATTTATTTTGATTTTACTTTCTCCTTTTTTTTTTTTTTTTTTTTTTTTGTTTGGCTTTGATTTGATTTTCTATTTTGAGTTTATTATTGTTTTGTTTATTTTCATTTGATTTTTTTTGAATGTTTATTATTTTATTTTGTTTTATTATTTGATTTACTTGTTTTTTTTATTTTGTCCATTTTTTATTTTATTTCTTTTGTTCATCAACCATATTTTTTATACTGAGGAATATCCAGATATTTGATATTTCAATCAATCGAGTTATCTTATAACAAAGTAGACGTAAAGAGTTGATTGTTGCAAAATTTGGTAGAAAAAGTGAAATTTTGTTTATTAATGTATTGAAAATGAACGCATATCACTCTAATGGTTGGTATAATAATCATAGAGTAAAATGAAAATCTCTACAACAATCAATCAGTAAGAAAGATCGTGTGATATGCATCAATGCGTCAATATCATCATTTGTGTATCCATTGCATGTTTGTTTATCAACTATATACATTGACCAAAGAAAAATATATTGAGATTTTCATACATATTTTATTCAGTTTTTTATGATATTGCATTTTAAAGAAATGTATTTTTGATGTTTTGCTGCATGAATGATGAATTAGGGTCATTGGAGCAAAAAGATGCAAAAAAGAGTGAATTTGGAGCGAAAAGGACCAAAATGTGAAGAATTGAACTAGGGCGCCGACGGCGAGCCCAACGGCGCCAACGACGAGATTTTCCGGAGACTCCAAGATTAATTCACTTAGAAGGCCCGTCGATGGCAAGATCGGCATTTATGTCCAATTAGGCATTGGTAATGACGAATTTTGAAGGGATGTTTAGGCAACTCTTGATAAAGCTCATCCACATTTTTAAAGAGAAGACTTTGACCGAAAATAGAGAAGAGGGACTCCAAATTAAAGTGTAAAAAAAGTGTAGAGAGTCTAAATTATGAGGAATTCTTCAAAAGATTGTAAGAGTGGAGGGAAGTGGAGGGAAAGCGAGTGGAGGGAAAGCGAGAGATTTCTTCCTTCTTGCCGCTTCGAAGAGGAATTCTATGTGCTGTAAGGAAATGAAGTGATTCAAAGGAACTTAAAGGAGTTTTCTTGGGGAGAAATTAGAGATAAGTTTATTTATTGTTGTAGTTTGTATGACTTTGATTTTATATATGAATTCCGAGTTTTGTTGTGTTTTCCCCATGAGATCTGAGTAGTTTTCTCTGTCTTTCTCCTTGTATTGAGATTTGTGAAATATTTAATCTGGCCAATTGATTTGTTAAAATATGTTGAGATTTACAACTAAAGTGAAGATTACATCCAAGATTCAGGGAGGTCAAAACCCTTGGAAGTTGGGTGCAAATAAAAAGGGAAATAATATTATCGGGCGTAGAATTGGAGATTTTAGTGTTACAGACTAAAATCCCCAATTCGGTCCTATCGTTTGGGTGCTGAAGTGTAGATGTTAGCCCTCAGGCGAGGGGAACGTGAGAGCTGTGAAGTGAGGGTTGGTATCCTCCCAGCCTGGCCGCAGATTCAGTAAACAAACGTAGGATTAGTCAATGTTCTTTATGCCTGGACCAAAGGGTAAAAAATATGTATGCTTCTATTTGACACAATACAAATTGAACTTATTCACTTTATCCATTCACTATAATTTCTTAACAAGGAGAAATATACTTTCTTATATATTGAATATCAAATTAGAGCCTTCATTAGTATAATTAGTTATTTCATAGTTATTAAAATTATATATTTATTTCAATTATCTATTAGTGACAGATAAGCAAATTGAATTTCATTGTTGTGATTAAAGTATTACTTTTCTAAAATCTTAGTTCGTAGTTCTAATATTACTCCCTGTGGGATCGATATCTAGGACTCCATTAGAGCCCTATATTATTGGAGCGATACGTATACTTGCGTTAATAAGTGTGACTTTACAATTATTGAATATTTTATACATTCATCTTTATCGAATCTATAACTGTTATTAAGTTTTGGTACAATTGCCGCGGAATTAAAGCTTTTAACAGCAATATTAAATACTTATATTTTTAAGCATATATAAAATCGCGATCATATATCAAGTGTGTATTTGCACTACATCAATCATCCACTGTGTATCAATATTGTATATCAATGATGCATATCTATATTGCATTAGTCAGATGTTGTAATCATTTGTCAATTTGTGTATCAAGAACTATGTCAAAAAAACCTTATTTCTAAGGTATTATATGGAACTCTGTAAATGATCAAAAGAAATCATCCAAGATCTATCAAGTACACATAGAAATGTGTTATTTTCAAGAGGATTATAGCTCAAAGAGTTGATCTGATCAGTGTTTGTAGAGTACTGTGCTCTCATCCATCCTTTGAAAGTAATGGAAATTATTTGAATATAATGCTTTATGACATCCACCCTAATTCCTTTATGAATTAGGACCAATCCTAAGGGCAAGGGAATCTCTAAGGCTCCTCAAAATTCATTGGGGTCTACAATCTATAATTTTGTCCCAAACATAATGTTGCTTTTGTTGAAGAAAGATGTCATTCAAAAGGGCATCACAAAGTCATGATGGTTTATGTGAGGTATAATACAATCTCATTCTTTATATATATTAGTAATGTAGTTGTTTGACACTCAATCCACTAGTAGCACATGCTGAGAGACCATCTTTTTTTATCATCTTCTTAATTATAGTGGTATTAGATCCACTTCGTCATGCTAGATAATCTCTGTCAGATAACCCTCCCAATTAACAATGAAGTTGTAGCAGCTAACACACTTTAATGTGATCATGTCCTTACCCTTCATCCAAATTATTATCTTTGAAGATGTTCATATGCAGAAATAGCTAGCACTACCTTTTTCCCTCATCTCAAATGCAAAGTAGATGATCTTATTTTGCTCATAGTAGAGTAAAATTGTGTAAAGCTCCAGGCCTTCATGAATTTTTTTTTACTTTCTTTGTACTTGCTGGAAGGGCTCAAAATTAATTTTATTCACCCTTTAAAAATTTTATAACTCATACTCATAAATTAACTTGATTTTGACTTCTGCACAAATTATGGTACATACAACTCTGTAGATAAAGCTCCACCTGCAATCATTTCCTTGGGTAGTATTTCCTACACCACGTAATATGAGTATATATCATTTAGAGTGTACTCTAGTAGCCTGTAACTATAAATAGAATCAGAAACCCCATCTTTCAACTTGAACATAATGGACTTTACTAAATCCTCTACAAGCTCTTTTGATTCCGTACTCTATGCTCTTTTCATTTTCTGAATTTGGTAGTTTTGATTGCTTGTCTAGGTTCTAGTTGACCCAGACTTGATCTTGGAAAAAACCTCTGATGGGGCAGTGGTAGAACCACCCACAAGCTCTCAGATAACAGTCATGACCATGGACTTGCCCTTTTTGGCTTTAAAATTTTAGTGATTATGACCTGAACTTTTTCCAAGATAAATTTCTCTTCTTCCTTAGGAGATTATCTTTTTGAGATTTGAACTCTAGAATTCTTATCTCAAACTTCCTCGGGACTAACTATGTTGAGTAATGACCCTTCACATAGCATCTTGATTTGATCAAAGTCCATATCAAATCTAATCATTGACCCCTTCTATACACAATGACAATCTAACACAAGATTAATGTCATTTTTTAGGGTTAAAATCATCCTTCCACCTAACATTTTTCTACCAAAATACATGCAGAATGCCAAGGTGCTAAGTTTAATTGAACAAGAACAAGTATTGCATTGTAAACTTCACTAAGTAAATTTTATTTGAGTAGGATTTCTTCAGTAATGTTCATCTTATTTCTTTATTAATGTTTTTTTAGTGAGTGAATTTTCTTAGTGTTTGTCATTTTTTATGGAATAGTCGAGAAAATGACAAATTTGAAGGGTGAAATAATCTTAAACTCTAAATAGAGATTCAAAAGAGAACGAATCACATTTTCAAAATTCATTAAATATGTTTTATTATTTTGACTTTGGACCAAATTAGAGACAAGCACAACATTAGTGTTTAAAGAACAAAATTTATTCTAAAATTTATTATTAAAACATCAAGATGCATAATATATTTTTTGGTATCATATGTTAACCGATAGTATATGTCGTTCTCCTTAGCAATCTATAAGCAACTAAGATTCTCTGAAATACGTTTTCTCCATGAAGTACCTGCTCAAGTTGGTTCAAATTTTCTTCATATTCTGCGAAGTGTAATAGTAGGTATTCATAGAATAAGTAATAAGTCGCCAACCTCAAAAGTTCTTGGATGAACTAGCTTGTCATGAACCTGTATCATCATTGCTTGATATAATTCCATATTTTATTATGTCTTCAAGTGTTTTCCTTCCAATCTTTCAAGTACTTCAAGTCGAAGTGTAACATTTTCTTCAATTATAATCTATTGTTGACCACAATTCTGAGTGACATGATTTACACTTTGAAGGAAAGCACAACTTTAGACCCTTACGCCAGGGCATGCAGAGTATTTAGGAAACTATTTATGCCATTTTTTCTTATTGTCAGCTACTTTCTTCTTGAGATTTTGAGCCAACATCTTATTGAAAGCTTTGCTGAACTTTTGCCTTTGGATAATAAATTACAGAACATCACCAATTTATCACATATCTTCTAACAAAGTTATTGATATATGTATTCTTGAAAGTAGACCATTGTTTGAGATTATTCTTTAAGAAACACTATATTTGTAAAAGATCTAATCCTTAAGGATTTATAAGACGTGATGAGCTTTGACCTCTCTGTGCTACTTTTTTTGCCCATTTTGAAAAGTAATTTATAATGACTAGTATGAATCAATAACTTTTATCAGATGGAGGTTCTATAAGACCAGCTATATATGTGCCTCAATTCTCAAATGACCACAAAGCAATTATTTGGTACAACACGTTGTTGGTCGGCAGATCGGGATTCGTCGATTAGCTTTGAAAAAACTTTGGATTTAATATATATATATATATATATATATATTTATATAATGATGGTGGCGGCTGGGGGGGGGGGTTCGCT
>NW_018164939.1:405010-419472 GCF_001263595.1 Phalaenopsis equestris
ATATATATATAATTTTTTTAAATACTATTTTAGTTTTGAAAATGAGAACAAAAAGATCTCATAGATTTAATAGATTAAATAACCGAGCATCACACTGCAAGGATTGCATCTATCCCGAGGAATAGGTACATTACTCGTTAGTGGGGCTCGATTACATAAACCAAAGAATTTATGACTTCAATTTGGTCAGCAAACCTTTTAAATGTTGACCGAAAACTTCTCCTATCTAATATAAAGATTATATAAAGTTTATATTACCTGAGTTCTTTAGTTTCCTATAAGGGCAAGCTCATATATTTAATTAAATCATAAGCGACCGAGGTCACTGAGGAACACTCTCTATGATGATCAGAAGTGTTTGTATTCATGAACTCAAAATCAAATGGGAAAAGATCAAGTAGGAACAATTATTATCGGAATCCAAAGAAAGAAAGGTATAGGATATTACAGATCCTGAGGCAAGTCTCGGTAAATTCCCAAACTATCTTATTGTTTGCTTATATTTCAAAGAGGTGTCAATTTTATTATTTAGGGCTTACACTTCAATAATCTCAACCATGCAAATAGCTTAAGAAGATATGAGGGTTTATGTCGTATCGAATGCAACCTTAGAAGCCTAAAAGAGTTAGGGATTATATTGTACAATATGATCATACAAAAGCATAAAGATAATATGAGGATTTACGTCATGCTATGTTTAAACTAAGGAGAAAATTGTTTATGACGGTCCTGCTTGCTCCCTCAAAGATGTTATTTTATACGTCCTCGCCGTGCTGCCCACAAAGTCTGCTCCAAGCTCCTTGTCATAGTAGCAGCTCCAAGGTTTAAGGCTTTATGGTTTCACAGTTTATGTGTCATGCTTCGGTTTTGTTGTTGTTGTTATTGTTCAGGTGTTTTGGGAAAATTTTAATTTAAGTTGAGCGACATCGATTAAGATTTCACAGTTTAATCATCCCGACATCACTATTTTCTTTTGAGATTACTTAGTCTAAATGGGTGGTTTAACTCTTTTAGACTAGAGAACTCCCATTAACAACTATAGGTTACTTCATTCGAGAAATCTTTATAAATCCAAAAGGCGTGAATTAGGTGCTTTCAAAAGGTTTAAAAGTGTTTTATTATTTTTTAAAAGTGTATTTTTATTGTTTTTGTTTTGCATGTAAGATTACAAAAAAAAAAAACAAACAAGCATGGGTAAGAAGAATGTTGTATAGTAAAGTAATAAAATTGCAGTCCTTAAACTGTAAACATATATCTGGGCCTCTGCTACCACTGCATGATTAGTATCATAAAACATAATATAGTTGTAGAGAATTAAAGCAAATTACAAGGAGAATGAAACATGAAGAGCAAGAAAGTCTAGTACAAAAAGTCGAGAAGCAAATCGAGGAAAATACAAGCAAGTAAAATAAACTCGTCGCCATATATGAAAAATCGGGTCTGAGTGTAAGAATTTAGTAAAGTGGGGGCTCAGAACTGGACTGTGTGCTTTATAACTCCAACTTTGATAGAAACTGTCATTCCGACAACCCGTTGAGGTCAATCCTTAACCTTGATCCATGCGATTAACCTGTGGACCTTTATAGGTTTTTTTATTCAATTTCTTTAATTTGTTATTTACTCTAGCTGACAAACTTATTGACCTCACAAAATGTATAATTTACTCATGCATGGAGAAGAATCTTGACCTCACAAATTTTTTTAATGTTTTAATCACCCTGTGAACAGGACAACTAAACATTCACTTGACGCTCCACTTTAGGAGTTATGCAAATAGATACTCTTAAGGGAAAATTAAGTTATTTAGAGAATTCTTACTCTATTTCAGTTGAAGTTGAGCTTGAAGTGTTTTACAAGCGTTAAAATTGACCATGTTTCTCTTTCCTAAACTTCATTAAATATTTTTGGATCAAGTCTAGTTGACTACTAAGCTCTTAGATATTTGTGAGTAGATTTGTAATTTTGAAAGTGTTTAGGAAAACTAGTCTAAATTCTTTTTGAAAAGATCATGTTTCCACTAATCATTGATTTAAGGCTTCTAACTAATAAATTATCATCTTCCTAACACAAGCCCCTCACCTTAGAATCATTTGAATTTAATTGACTTCCAAATCACAATAATTTAAGAAATTACACTTTTATCCTTTTATAGAAAAAATGATGTGAATTGGTTTCCATACTTAACCCCTCTATATTTCAATCTTTTTAGAGAGTTAATTATAATAAAAAATACCCATTTAACCCTTTAGTTTAACTTAAATTTTAATTAGGGTAGGAAATCACAAATTTATAATTTCGTCTCTTAAGGCTCGTTATCTCATAATTCCTTAAATCGAACTCTAATGACCTTGAAATTTTGTTGTCGCCCTACTCATTGGTCAATTAAACCATCAGAGGAGAATTTATAATTTTTCTGATTTTTATTTAATTTTTGAAAAAAAAACTATTATAGCTTAAAATAAGAATTTAAGGATAATTAATTTAACTAAATAAAATAAACTTTCTGCTATTAACAAATTTATTAGAGATTTTCCTAGGTCAAAAAACTACTATGAATGAATTTAATGATTTTTTTTAATTAGATATTGATTTTTATAAATTTTAAATTATTTTTAAAGAATAATTATATAAATAATATATTTTTAATTTCAAAAATCCATTCTTACATTTTTCATAGGTCTCTCTGACTTCAAAGAACTCAGAGAAATTAATTAGTATTTTCTAACATTTATTTTATTTTGTATAAATTTTTTAGTAAGAAAATAGCTCAAAAATAAAATTTTTATTCTAACTTCAATTTTATTTTTCATAGGTGCCTGTGGTTAGAGTAAACATACAAAATAAGTTTTTTTATTTTTTTGTCCTTTATTTTATATTTTATAAATTTTAAAGTAAAATAATGTCAAATATTTCAAAAATTAGGGCTTTTGATCATAGAGGTGTTCTATGACAATAGAAAAATCAGAGAAAATCCTTAAGCTCATTAAGAATAAACTCTCAAAGTTTCATTTAATTTAGATAGGTATTTATTAGTTATGAATTAATCATCCTCTGGAGTATTTAATTTTTTTAAAATAAAAAAAATATGATAAATATTTTTTTATTTTTAGTTTAATAAATTCTCCTATGTTTATTGAACATAGAGGTATTTTTATTTTTATTTTTTATGATTTTTCTACATAAAGATATAAATTTTTGAAGTTTCTGTAAACAATTAATTCCAAAATACCCTTTTTACAACTTATTTGTGTCAGTTGCCTGAGCGACCTCGGAGCCGTCGAAGTGTTACACGTCATTTGCTGATTGGTTGTAGTTTACGCGTTGTTTACCTCATTTTTTGTGAGGTCAAGATTCTTCTCCTAAAACTTAAGAACTAGCCATAAAACTTTCGTATTAACTCTCCTAGATGACTAGTAATTGAACCCACCCCGCTTAGAAATTCAAACAATTCTTTGACTCCCCTTAAAGTCTCATATGTGTGGTTTCAAATCTTCAATATCTAGTTGAGTTGATTAGAACCAACAAGTTGAAAGTTCAGGCAGAGTCATATATGAATTTAAAATGCACTAGGAAGACCTTTTGAACTTATGAGCTTTCGTTCTCCAATGCCCCATAATTTGCACAGTTTATTCATAAACACCATAATCCACATAATTCACTATCTAAACACAAAATACAATTTAAAATTTAAATGAAAACACTCATAATACGATTTTGAAAGCCTTCGACACGAGTTGACCGACTCGTTGTCGAGACCATTCTGCTTAACATTGGTTGTCGCTTTGGGGAGTACTGGTCAAAATTTTACTTGGCAAACTACTTTGATCAGCTCGATGAATCGCATTTGTCGCGCAGTGCACGTGTCAAGCTCAAATTGACCCGATCATCGATAAACTTGTGTATATGATCCCCGGTGACGAAGCAGATAACATGTGTGCGTCCGAAACTCCAACTTAAAATTTACTTGACAAACTACTTTGATCAGCTCGATGAATCGCATTTGTCGCACAGTGCACGTGTCAAGCTCAAATTGACCCGATCAGCGATAAACTTGTCCAGATGATCCCGGTGACGAAACAAATAGCACGTGTGCGTCCAAAACTTCAACTTTACTTAGGAAAAACACTGATATTGCCATGATTTTGTGCGCGGACAAAAATCATATAAATTGAGAGATTTAACTTTAAATTAAAAAAAAAAAAAGAATAGAAGAAGAAAGAACTTAATTAAGGAAAAGAGATGAGAAATTTCCTTTAAAAAGCCTCACGACAACCTCACAACGGCTCTCTGGACCTCACCCGTTGGATGGAGAACCCTAGCCGTTATCCCCCAGACAATGGCTCTCCTCCCATGGGCATGCCCTAACGGCTCTCATCACGGTTTCGCTGGAATCCAACGCCTACATTCCCCTTCCTCCTCCTCAAGGGCCCGAAGCCCTCGCAGTACAGTCGCAAGTGGAGCTCTCAGAGCTCTCCGGGAAGGTAACGACGGGATCATGGCTCGTACAAAGCTCACCAAAACTCTGGCATATCTCCCTTTCCATACCTCTTCTCCCGACTAACCCTGGTATTTCTCTTCCTTACTGCCCCCCTCCTACGCCCGCATCAGCTTCTCTAAATCCCGTAAAATCATCTTCCATTGAGTTTTCCTAATTGCGGGATTCAAGATAAAACGGAGGTGAAACGGGATTTAAGATCCTGCAGGATTTGAAGTTGTCATTTTTGCTGTATGGCAGGATTTATAAATCCTGCTAACAAACAGCCTTGTGAAGTCGTCTTTATTTTTTGCTGTTTGGAAATATTTAGTTTCATTCTTTTATAAATCCTGCCTAAATCTTGCTACCAACCAGCCTTCGAGAGCATGAACTTTTCTGGTCCCATCTGTGAGTTGTGCAAAGTGCCATGTGTGTAAATATGAAAGTTTAGATGTGAGATATGTAAATGTATAGGTTAAGAGGGAGGGATAACTGACTTTATATGCTGCATGATGCACCTCAGTTTATTTGAAAAAAAAAAAAAAAATGAAATTTTGGAATATCCAAAATTTATGGGGAATATAGCATAAAATTTTTTTTGAATGGCGAATACATCGAGGATGGCCTTGAGCGAGGCTTCGCAGTTTCAAGGCAACCCGTGTAGCCATGTTATGATTCCGAGGATGCATCGAAATCGAAAGATAATAAAAGCGAAAGATAATAAAAGGTTGCTTGATATCCTATTAACAGAAATTAATGGCTGTTACAACAAACAGGTTTTTGGGATTTAGCAGTTTTCAGGTTTTAGTCCTATTGAAATTTACTGAATCCTACTTTCAAATCTTCCTTCATTTTTTTTTTAGATTCCCATTCTTGTTCTTCATTGAGGGAAGTGATGCCGAAGCATTGAATGACTTTGAGCTTAAGCTGTATTTTTCGTTTTTTTTTCTTTTTTGTCAAACTATTGAAGTTGGTATGGGAAAAGTGCAGCTCTGAGTAGCTGTTTTGAGCTCTATATTAGTTTGTAGTGAAACTCCATACTTAGTGGTGTTGGGGATTTTACAAATCAAGATGAAGGCTTGTTGTGTATCCCTTGAGGATATCTACATTACTATTTCATTTATTAATCCAATTGAATTTCTTTTAGTGCAGCCAATGCCTTTAAAAATGTGCACTTGGAAGTGCGCTTTACTCTGCGATGCAAAGCATCATGCGGTGATGATGATTGTTAAGAACAATTGACGTTTTGGCATGCTCGAGTCATTTTCTCCTCTAATAATGGCAGGTAATGTATCAAGAATTGATTGGTGCTCCTCTAGCAACCTGCTTAGCATTTAGTTATTTTTGAAGCTTTATTTTGGGGATCGGTTTTGTTATGTGGGTGGATTTCACCGATCCATTTTTCAATCCTGTCCTTTTACTTCGGGTTTTTGCACCATATTATTCGGTTTAGGATGTTGCAAAATGTGAATAGTTGCCGCTTATTTACTTTTGTAAGATGAGGTGGTTTATGGCCAAATACCGTCAGATCTCGCGTAATTGGTATTTCCTATAGTCAAATCTATTCATTACATGTGTTTTTAAATATCAATGATCGGCGCATATTTGCTTAAAAAGTGTAGATGTGTTGCTTTATTGTTAAGTGTTTGCGGATCATTTGTGATTCATTTTCTCATCCTTATCTGGGAAAGTTAAGTTATCAAGGATGGTCTGATATACTTATTTAAGAAACTGGTACCAACATTTTTTTTCCAAACTTTAGTCTTCAGTTGAGTGTACATAAATAAAGCTTCTTCTTCTTCTCTTTGGTGGTTCTTAACTGCTACCGTAATGTGTGAAAGCACTGTTCATTTTCCATGACAAAGGGAGATCTGAATGCCTACTAGAACGTAGCATATTTAGCATTCATTATATATTCTTTATTGGGAATTTGTTGTTGGCATTGTGTTCTACTTTGTCATCATGTGGTGCAGAAATTATGTGTGGGAAACATTTCTCTTAACTATAATATTTTATATTGGGTCTAGACATGGGCGATGAGGCGATTTATAATCCCTCTTTGAGAAAATATCTTCTTTGCACGCATGATTTAGTCCCGTGACATGCTTTGAGGCCGGTTTAAATTATAAATTGAACACTACTCGTTTTTCTTCTCTTTCTATTGTTGGATATTTATATTGATCATCGAGCGATGCTATAAGTTGGACGGTTTGGGGTTAAAGGGCGATGATGTAAAATTATATTCATGCTTATATAACTGAAACATGTAAACCAATAATTGATTAGTAGTTGCCCTTCTCATTTCTTTAGGCTGGTGGAAACTTTAACCCCAATCTTGAATGACTTGTGAACTATAACTTTATAACATCGGTTGCCAAAAATCTAGAAATTACAATGCTATAAAAATACTACATTACAAATACATAACACATATGATCGGACATGCTTACTTTTTAAATGCTCACTTGCCATTCAGGTAATAGGGATTCAAAGTTGCCCCACCTTAGAGTGTTTTGCTGGTAGTTGCTATTCAATATTGGTGTATAGACTTCGATGCCTAGGTTGCCTGTGGGATTATAACGAATTAGAAGTCCAAATCTGAGCTCATCCTCAACCCTTTTCTGATTTTCCATATGCTTATCACTTATCTTTTTATGAAAACATGCGTGTATAAAAGTTTTTTTATATTTAAATTGCAACTATTGGCTTAATTTTGTTATATACACTTGTGCTACCTAATTGCAATTCTTTTTTAAGCTTCGTCAGAGTCGGCCGATGTGTGGGAAACATTTCTCTTAACTATAATATTTTATATTGGGTCTAGACATGGGCGATGAGGCGATTTATAATCCCTCTTTGAGAAAATATCTTCTTTGCACGCATGATTTAGTCCCGTGACATGCTTTGAGGCCGGTTTAAATTATAAATTGAACACTACTCGTTTTTCTTCTCTTTCTATTGTTGGATATTTATATTGATCATCGAGCGATGCTATAAGTTGGACGGTTTGGGGTTAAAGGGCGATGATGTAAAATTATATTCATGCTTATATAACTGAAACATGTAAACCAATAATTGATTAGTAGTTGCCCTTCTCATTTCTTTAGGCTGGTGGAAACTTTAACCCCAATCTTGAATGACTTGTGAACTATAACTTTATAACATCGGTTGCCAAAAATCTAGAAATTACAATGCTATAAAAATACTACATTACAAATACATAACACATATGATCGGACATGCTTACTTTTTAAATGCTCACTTGCCATTCAGGTAATAGGGATTCAAAGTTGCCCCACCTTAGAGTGTTTTGCTGGTAGTTGCTATTCAATATTGGTGTATAGACTTCGATGCCTAGGTTGCCTGTGGGATTATAACGAATTAGAAGTCCAAATCTGAGCTCATCCTCAACCCTTTTCTGATTTTCCATATGCTTATCACTTATCTTTTTATGAAAACATGCGTGTATAAAAGTTTTTTTATATTTAAATTGCAACTATTGGCTTAGTTTTGTTATATACACTTGTGCTACCTAATTGCAATTCTTTTTTAAGCTTCGTCATAGTCAGCAGGTATGCACTGACCTTTTCTTTTTTACTGCACTTTCGTGTTCATATTTCCTTATACATGCAAAGTTATTCTCTTGTTATTTCCTCTTTGAGAAAATATCTTCTTTGCACGCATGATTTAGTCCCATAACATGCTTTGAGGCCGGTTTAAATTATAAATTGAACACTACTCGTTTTTCTTCTCTTTCTATTATTGGATATTTATATTGATCATCGAGCGATGCTATAAGCTGGACGGTTTGGGTTTAAAGGGCGATGATGTAAAATTATGTTCATGTTTATATAACTGAAACATGTAAACCAATAATTGATTAGTAGTTGCCCTTCTCATTTCTTTAGGCCGTTGGAAGCTTTAACCCCAATCTTGAATGACTTGTGAACTATAACTTTATAACATCGGTTGCCAAAAATCTAGAAATTACAATGCTATAAAAATACTACATTACATATACATAACACATATGATCGAACATGCTTACTTTTTAAATGCTCACTTGCCATTCAGGTAATAGGGATTCAAAGTTGCCCCACCTTAGAGTGTTTTGCTGGTAGTTGCTATTTAATATTGGTGTATAGACTTCGATGCCTAGGTTGCATTTGGGATTATAAGGAATTAGAAGTCTAAAGCTGAGTTCATCCCCAACCCCTTTCTGATTTTCCATATGCTTATCACTTAACTTTTTATGAAAACATGCGTGTTTAAAAGTTTTTTAATATTTAAATTGCAACTATTGGCTTAATTTTGTTATATACACTTGTGCTACCTAATTGCAATTCTTTTTTAAGCTTTGTCAGAGTCGGCAGGTATGCACTGACGTTTTCTTTTTTAGTGCACTTTCGTGTTCATATTTCCTTATACATGCAAAGTTATTCTCTTGTTATTTCCTTCACTTCACTACATATGCACTGTCATATATGTAATATTATTATTTTACTATTCTTTACTATGGTTCTGGCATATTTTTATAACACTCTTGGATTACAAATGTAGAACATATGTCTAGGATTGAGACTTTATAACACAAAGTAAACATATTTTTTTTTTAATTTCAACACCTTTTCAAATTTTCATAACAAGCTTTTTTTAATTACAAATAATGTTTTAAAACTTCAATAAATTAATAATAACATAATAATAATTCATTTTTTTTGGATTTACAATAATCTCTCGGATGAGATAACCTAAAATTTTTCGGTCTAAATGAGTCTAATGGTTTAAAGTAAATTCAAAATTAACATTAATGTCGGGATGATAGAACCGTGTGATCTTAACCGATATCATTCAACATAAAATAAAATCATTCATTTTTTTTTTCAACAACGACAAACACCCATTCAAAACACTTTGCACAAGATCACATTAAATAAAATCAAGGACTTAGGATTGATCGTTCTAAGCATAGTTCTATCCTCTCCTCTTTTCTCGGAACAAGGTGATGACATCGAGCGGTAGACAATCTTCTAACGACGACCGAGACTACAATATGGAGCGAAAGATGATCTTCAGCGAAATCTTTTCATATTCTTAAACAACTTAAACCCTCTAAGATTTCGAGGTTGTTTGTCTAACACGACTTAAATCCTCACGCTATCTTTTAGGCTTTTGTACGATCTTATATTGTGATAATATAAGTCCTAATCTTTTTTTAGAGTTTTGAGGTCGTCGTTCAGAACAACATAAATCCTCCTATATTCTTTGGCTATTTTGCATATATTGTGTAAATATAAATCCCAAATTCTAATAAATTGCAGGATTGAAACATTATGATTTCTCTTTCAAAGATGTAAAACTAATATAGGTTAGTCTGAGATGTCACTAAAGCCTCTTTAGTATCTTCGACATCTACTATCAACTCTTTTGTATTCTGAAAAAAATTATTCCAAATTGAGTCTTTTCCTTTGACTTTTCTATAAGCAATCGAGAAAACTCTACTTTGATTTCTTTAAGACGAAACCCCTGATCTTAATCGAGAGTTTTCTTAAGTGACTTCGGTCATCTAAGATATAGTTAAACTCAGCTAATATAAACACTATCTAATGTTCATATTAGGTAGGAGAATCGTCGGTCATAAAGTTCGCAGACTGAATGAATGCCATAAATTTTGTAGTTTAAATGGTTAGTTTGAGATGTCACTAAAGCCTTTTCAGTATCTTCAATATCTACTATACACTCCTTTGGGTTCCGAAAATAACTGTTCCAAATTAAGTCTTTCCCTTTGAATTTTCTATAAGCAACCGTGAAAACTCTACTTTGATTTATTGAAGACGAAACCCCTGATCTTAGTCGAAATTTTTCTTAAGTGACTTCGGTCATCTAAGATGTAATTAACTATTGGGGTATGCCTCTATAGGAAATTTGAAATCCGTGTAATATAAATCTTATCTAATCTTCATATTTGGTAGGGGAATTGTCGGTCACAAAGTTCGCAGATTGAACAGAAGTCATAAATTTCGTAGTTTAAATGGTTAAGCCTACTAACAAGTTGATGTGCTTACCTTTCGGGGTGGTGTATCACTCGTAGTATGCTGCTCAACTGTCTAAACTATTAAATGAATGAAATCTATCTGATCTCATTTTTCAAAACTGTAATGCTACTTTTAAAACCAAAATTATATATATTTTAAATAAAGATAAATTAAATCATTATAAAAATTGACCGACATGCTTTAGTTGTCTTGCATCACCGCTGTTCACGTTCCATCCTTCTGTCCAACGCGATCTAGTCATTAGTTCGATACATGCAGAAATGGACAGTATCCGTTCATCGTCCCCGATCGTCCTAACCCGAGAACCGTTAGTGTTGTTATGTACCTAATATATCGCTTGATACTTAATCAAATCACATGGGATTATTTTATACGCCTTCATCTAAGTGAGATAAACCTATCTATATGCTTAAATATGTATGAAATATAAGTTCTTTGCACAAAGATCCAAATCAAGCCTAAAATTAGAGATTGAGTTATACATTTGCCCAAGAGGTGAGACCTCGATTGGGTTGGTTGGAGACGATCGCCTTGAGTCTATGAAGCTCCTCAAAGTGTTGGTTTGAGTTGGTGCATGGTTTATGCATGTATTCGATCAGAGGGTGACTCGGGCTTGGTCAAGCTTTGTCTGGGTGCTTGAGAGATGGGGCTTTTGATTGTGAAAGTGTATTTGAGGCCTGGGGAAGCTTATGGTGTGATCAATTTGAAGTTTTGTGGAGTTTATGGGAATGGTCAAAAAATATTCTGATTTTCAGTGGTGAAATTGGGCTTGGGTGATGGAGATTGGTGGCTGAGGACAGTGGGATTGCACTTAGGAAGACTGTGAGAAGCTCTGGAAGCAAATTGACAGAGTTTCCCCACGGATTTTGCAACTCTTCAATTTTGGTTGTGGGAGGGTAGTCATTTATAATTGAGGCCAAGGGGGAGGCCTCAGGTTGCATTGATTAATGTTAATAACCCTGGATGGAGAGAAAAGAGCGGTGCAAGTGACCAATAGAAGTGTGGCACATTGGATGTGTAGAATTTAGGGTTTAAGCCAAGATGATCTCTCTCAGTTTTGGTTTTTCCGGCCGCTAGGGTTGCTGACCAGGCTAGCAGGGTGGCTAGCTAGCTCAGAGAGGCTTAATAATGATTAACTTGGGGCTTGGGATGGTTGGTTGCATGGGTTAGAGAGTTAACCAATTTTGGGGAAAGATTTGCTTAAATTGAGGGACCATTGGTCCATGGCTCAAAAGGGTTTAAGCCAAGGTGACCTCTCTCAGTTTTGGTTTTTCCGGCCGCTAGGGTTGCTGACCAGGCTAGCAGGGTGGCTAGCTAGCTCAGAGAGGCTTAATAATGATTAACTTGGGGCTTGGGATGGTTGGTTGCATGGGTTAGAGAGTTAACCAATTTTGGGGAAAGATTTGCTTAAATTGAGGGACCCATTGGTCCATGGCTCAAAAGGGTTTAAGCCAAGGTGACCTCTCTCAGTTTTGGTTTTTCTGGCCGCTAGGGTTGCCGACCAGGCTAGCAGGGTGGCTAGCTAGCTCAGGGAGCCTTAATAATGATTAACTTGGGGCTTGGGATGGTTGGTTGCATGGGTTAGAGAGTTAACCAATTTTGGAGAAAGATTTGCTTAAATTGAGGGACCATTGGTCCATGGCTCAAAAGGGGGCAATTAGCTAATTTGATTTGCATCTCTAGAGGTCAAACATGGCTGTGGCGATTAAGTCTTGGATTAATTTAAAGGATTTGAGGTGGATTTGGGATTAGGCTTAAAATTGGGGTTTGGGCTAGGCTTGGGCTTGGATCCCAACCAATTGAAAGCACAAATTGGTCTTGGTTAATGTCATAATAAGTTTAGAAGACAAATTTTATGGAATTGGGGTGATTACATGGTTCAATTTGATGGAATTTGGATTTGGGGGTCAATATTGGGGTAGTTGGCTTAGACTTGGAATTTGCGTTTTAAATTGGGTTAAATTGTGCTTTAATTTGGCTCACATTGGGCTTGATCATGATGACATTTAGTTTGGATTTGAAATTGGGTGAATTTGAAATGAATTTGGTGGAATTTGAGAGTGATTTGGGGCTTTAGGCATTTTGGGGAAATTTTGGAATTTGGCCAATTTTGGTGGAATTGGGGTTAGAATTGATTTTGGAGATGTTTGGAGTGAATTTGGAGGTTTTGGCAATTTTTTTGGGTATTAGATGTATTTTGGTAATTTAAGTCAGTAGGGGGTGTTTTGAGAATTTTTGGGAAATTGGGGTACTTTGGGCAATTTGAGTGATTTGGAGTGTTTCAATATGATTTTTTATGAAAATTTGAGAATTTGGGTAATTTTGGGAATTTTAGGGTTTTAGAGCATTTTGGTAATTTTGAGAAATTTTTGGGGTAGGAGGTCAATGTTAGATGTTTTGGTGGATTTGAAGCTCATTGAACATGGTAATCATGAAATTACCCTTCTTAGTTCCATGAGACCAATGGGATAGGCCATTTTGGATCCTCCATGTGTTGGTCCTAGCCACTTTAGACGGGGTTAAGGGCTTGGGGATCATCCACATGAGTTTTCCAAAAGTGCAGGGAAATAGTTCAAGTGTGAATGATTTTAGGGTTTTAAGAATATGAATGTGATTGGATTGTGGTGAGCCTAAGTGTGTGTATAAGCCTGACCAAGATCAAGCCACCAAGGGTTAACCCTAAGGCCTGACAATACTATGGGGGAACTCTCCTTGATTTCTCTCATGTTGGTTCCATCCCACCAAGTGATAGAGGTCAAAACCTTACATGTGAAACTCAAAGAAAAGTAAAAAGGTGTTTAGAATTTTTAAGGGTTGGTGAGCCTGAGTGTGTGTATAAGACTGACCAAGATCAAGCCACCAAGGGTTAACCCAGGCCTGACAGTTCTATGGGGAAACTCTCCTTGAGCTCCCTCATGTAGGTTCCATCCCACTAAGTGATAGAGGTCAAAACCACACATGTGAAACTCCAAGAAAAGTAAAAATGTGTTTAGAATTTTTAAGGGAGGTAGGCTCCATCACTAGTTCTCTAGGATAGTCAACAGAAAACTCTTATGACTAGATGCCAGGCTCCTAAGAGAAGAAGATTATACCTCATCAAAAGTGAGGTCAACACACGTTTCGTTTGGTAGTTGATGTAGAACAACTACATGTACTTGGTATTGATGATATTTTTTTGATTATCTTCATGCAGTCTGTCACCATAACTGGACAATAATATTCTAATTTCTTAATCTTCATTTTTGTCTTCGCACTGAATTAGTAAGCACTGCATAGACGAGAGTGAACTTGAAAATTCATAACCACATTTAATTAAAGGATTTTTTTTGTAGAGAACATTGTCTATCAAAGCGTGTGATAATATTTTTTTCTTTATCTAAAGGGTTAATGACTTATTTGTAGTGAGTTTTCCTGTATGTATGTATTCGACAAATGATTGTCAGCAGTGTTTAATTTTTTATTTGTCAACTGTAGCTACTGTTTCTTCAATAGTTGTTTTGTTAAGATTATCCATAAGAGAGGATTTGACATCCTTGAACTAAAATTAGAAGTGAATGTTCTTATAGACAGAAATTCCTTAGCTACTTTTTTTAGAGCATCCATTAAAGAGTTTTCTCCTTGTGGAATTATGTATAACATTGTCGGCACTAAAAAGTAAGAAAGAAAGGTTGTTTGGGGGGTCGCCCGTAAGAAGCTGTCGGCAGCCGGAATTGAAATCCCATCGCTCGCTTCGGAAGGACGTTTTAATTTACGTATATATATATATGATTTTAGAAAAATATGAAATCAAACTGACCTCATATTTTTCACAGTTTAAATGAAAGAGCGCTCTACCTCAAATCCTGTATTTATCCCGAGGGATAAACACAAGACTTGAGGATGAGACTCAATCAAATAAACTAGGAAAACATATGACGTCCGTTTGGGTCTGC
>NW_018164939.1:419832-420207 GCF_001263595.1 Phalaenopsis equestris
TTAAGGAATCCAAATGAAGAGAAATTAGGGGAAGCCACAGATCCTGAGGCGAACCTCAGTAGGTTCCCAGTATCCTATGGTTTGGCTCCAATTTTGAAAAGAAATTATTAAAGTGTTTCATCCTGCCAATTTTATTTAATTAAAGTTTATATTTGCGTGGCAGGGTCACACAAATTGCCTAGAAGATATGAGGGTTTACGTCGTATCGGACGACAACCTCGGAACCTAGAACGAGTTTAGGGCTTAAATCGTACGACAGAGCTATACGAATGCCTAAAGAAAAAGGTGGAGAGAGGATTTATGTTGCGCTAGGCAAACAACCTCAAAAACCTATGGATTGTTGTTTAATTTCTAGGAAAAGGAAAGGTTTTGCTG
>NW_018164939.1:420453-421378 GCF_001263595.1 Phalaenopsis equestris
CAGTATAACGTGCTATACATGAAAGACAGTAGCAGGTAGAAACCAGACAAGTGTAACATGCTATACATGAAGAACGACAGGTAGCAGCAGGAAAATATGCTATACAGGAAGAACAGTAACAGGTAGTAGGTAAAAACAGGAGCAGCATAACGTGCTATACATGAAAGACAGTAGCAGGTATAAACCAGACAAGTGTAACATGCTATACATGAAGAACGACAGGTAGCAGCAGGAAAATATGCTATACAGGAAGAACAGTAACAGGTAGTAGGTAAAAACAGGAGCAGCATAACGTGCTATACATGAAAGACAGTAGCAGGTATAAACCAGACAAGTGTAACATGCTATACATGAAGAACGACAGGTAGCAGCAGGAAAATATGCTATACAGGAAGAACAGTAACAGGTAGTAGGTAAAAACAGGAGCAGCATAACGTGCTATACATGAAAGACAGTAGCAGGTATAAACCAGACAAGTGTAACATGCTATACATGAAGAACGACAGGTAGCAGCAGGAAAATATGCTATACAGGAAGAACAGTAACAGGTAGTAGGTAAAAACAGGAGCAGCATAACGTGCTATACATGAAAGACAGTAGCAGGTATAAACCAGACAAGTGTAACATGCTATACATGAAGAACGACAGGTAGCAGCAGGAAAATATGCTATACAGGAAGAACAGTAACAGGAACTCCCGCTAGACTTATATCGGTAAAGGATATCATATCCTATTATTCATCAAATGCCTGGATCTTGATGTTATAAGATATGACATCTTTCTGCTCTATCTTCGGTGTGCCTTTATCATCAACACCGTACGCCCCAAAACGACTTCTTGCGACCTTGCCAAATAAAACTTCGACCAAATTCGAAAGGCTATACGTGTAGCAAAAAACCGAACCAAGAAGCAAGGAAATAAAAGA
>NW_018164940.1:0-407 GCF_001263595.1 Phalaenopsis equestris
TTTATGTTATTGCACTTTAAAGAAAGATATTTTTGATGTTTTGTTGCAGGAATGATGAATTAGGGTCATTGGAGCAAAAAGATGCAAAAGGGAGCAAATTTGGAGCGAAAAGGACCAAAATGTGGAGAATTGAACTAGGTCGCCGACGGCGACCTCGACCTCACCGATGACGAGTTTTTCCCGAGACTACAGGACAAAATTCTTCAGAAGCCCGCCGACGGCGCCCTCGAGGCTGCCGACGGCGAGATCGACGGTTATGCCTACTCAAGCTTTGGATAAGGCCAAATTTTGAAGGGATGCTTAGGCAACTCTTGGGAAAGCTCATCCACAACTTTAAAAGAACATTTTGGCCGAAAATTGAGAGAGTCTAAAGGCCTTGGAGGTTAGAGAGGTTCCATTAGTGTATA
>NW_018164940.1:719-959 GCF_001263595.1 Phalaenopsis equestris
TGGCCAATTGATTTGTTAAAATATGTTGAGTTTTACAACTAAAGTGAAGATTACATCTAAGATTCAGAGAGGTCAAAGCCTTTGGAAGTTGGGTGCAAATAAATAGGGAAATAATATTATCGGGCGTAGAATTGGAGATTTTAGAGTGACGGTCTAAAATCCTCAATTCGGTCATATCGTTTCGGGGCTGAAGTGTAGATGTTAGCCCTCGGGTGAGGGGAACGTGGGAGCTCCGAAGTG